>NC_051222.1:13592693-13892693 GCF_015220715.1 Pygocentrus nattereri | reverse complement strand
ATGGAACATATTGCAGGCATTAATTTCAGAATGAGTTTGTATTTATAAGAAACAATGAATTTGAAAAGGGGAGCTGAGTTTCCAAAACAGCAGTGCAAAAAAAAAAAGATTGAAAGATATAGAAAACTGGCATACCACCAGTTCTATCACCAGCTGCAGATAGTGTCTTTGAGATATAGGAGTAAGTCAAGCTTCCCTCTTGCTTTAGATCAGAAAAAAATCCACAAGTGTTTATGTCTATCCATCCACAGTAGGAAGACAACACTATGGGTCTGAAAGGATGTTTAGCTGCTAAGAAGCTGTTGAGAAATGGGAAAGAAAACGGAGAAAAAGAAAGAGAATGTGCAAAAGAAGCTGCTGGTGTTGTCAGAACAATAAGTTGGCCACCCTAGAACTTAGACCTTAATATTATGGAGCATGTTTGGGATTACTTGGGATTACATAAGAAGCACATTTAAGCAGCAAAAATGCAAAAGGCTAAAGAAAACCAACACAAGAGACAGTAGTGAAACGTACATGGATTTACATGGATTATTTAGTATGTTTCATATATGGAAGTCCTGGATACAGTTTGAAATTATTGCAGTATTCCTGAGTAAAAGAATACATTAAGTTTAGTCTTTAATGGAGAGTCCCATACAAGCCAAGAACATTCCGAAGTTTGCTGATAAACGGCATAATCATTTGCCGTCAAAGCCGTTATGCAGTATTCAAATTTCCCAGCCTGTTGAAAATAATGAGAAAAAGCACTCAGGTGCCCGTATTCCAAATATTGTTACTGTAGCCTCTTTGTGAAGCTGAATCATGGGTATTAGTTGGCTGAAAGAGGGAGGGAGGGCAGGAGGGAGTGAGAGGGGCGGTGCTCAACAGTATCAGCTCCATTATAAGCAGAGGCAGACACTACTAAGCCTGTGACCTACTACAGCAGCACATATCCTACAAGAGGTTTCTGTTAGCTGACATGTGGAGTGTGGGAGACCGTATGGATCTGAATACATACCGAATTTAGAATTGGAATAAGTCAGCACCAGCCTATGCCTTCAACTTAAATGAATAAAGAAGGGGAAGGATCAGGCTAAAAGAAAAGTTTCACTACTGGAAATAACACCTTCCATTACATTTGTGCTGGGAATCCTATTTGGCTTTGCCTTCCCCACTAAAGAAGAAATCAGTGTAAAACTGCGTTCCTTCAATCATGCACCTGAAGATAACAAAGTGCAGTCGTTTCTGTCTGGTGACTACACTTGTGGACATAGCTGTGTTCACCCAGCCAGAGACTCAGGTAAGATTATGTATGATAATGAAGGCAAGAAAGGGTTGATGTAATATTTTGATGCTTCTTTTTACATAGAAAGTGGCGAAGGTGTATTTCTTTCCTGTTTATTATGTGATTGTTTCTATGTACATTTACTTCTTTTCTAACCTATATTCTGTTGCTTTTGGAGGAAGCCCAAACATAATCACAGTCTGTCTTGTGCCATCATGAACACAATACATTTTGATTTGACAGTGTAATACAATGGAGAGCCTTTTTCACGTTTTCCACAGTTTAATGATCCTTCACATGATGTAAAAGTTGTACACCAATTAAAGGTTTTTCTCTCCAGTCCAACTTTCAAGCCGTGAACCACTTACGGAAGATAAAATTTCATAGTATTGCAACTGTAATATGCTTTTTGTCTTGTTCTTCAGGATCAATTCGAGGCGCTCTTTCGACAGTTTGATGCCAGCGCGTCTTTCCAGTTCTTCAAAAGCTTCCGGCGTGTCCGCATCAACTTCACTGATGCACTGGCTGCTGCTGAGGCCAGAGTGAAGCTCCACAAGAGTGATTTTAATGGCAAAGAGATGCGCCTCTATTTTGCTCAGGTATGCATACAATTATAGGGCTGCATTCAATATAGAGTATTTAATTTGCGTGAATATTGAAATATATCAGTATATAACCTTTTGTAATGTTATATATTAAAAGAAAAGAAAAAAAAACTAAATTGATAGGAAATAATGGAGTTAAACTCTTTCCTTTAAAAAGATGCCCCTCCCAAAAAAAATGTGAAGAAAGATTGTTACCTACAGCTACTTGTAACTTCAGAATCCCACCCCTTTTACCCAGAGCAATTGAAATTCTACTGCTGTGTTTTGGCTCTTAAGTCCGATATTTTAGATCATTTTAGGCTACAAAAACAACAGTCATTAATGCAGAAGTCAGATAGTCCATGGAAAGACACACAAGTGAAAATGAGTGATATTTTCCGCTTTTACTGGAGAGCTTTAAATGATTTATCTCTTCTCACTGAGACACTGAAGTGTTACACATAGCAGTGTGAGTCACGAGAGCTTGGCTACAGACAACACAACAGATGACAGAAAAGGAATATTGGCTCAGTGTCCTGTTTTTTGCATGGTACAGCTGAATTTTGCTTAAAGGAAACGTTCACTGAAAAACAAAATGTACACAGTTTTACATTAAATCTTTATATTTACATTACATTACAACTTCCATCACAAGTTAAGAATATTTTTTTTCTTCTTTTGGACCAGTGATCATTTAGGAGCTTTTGTTCCAAGAGCAATGAAATCATATTCGTCTTATAGTTCCAATACAAAACTGATAAAACAAACTTTCCAAACATGCATTGGTAAAATAAAAATGGAGCAAATTAGATTTGTTTATGACCATTTTTTGACTGACATATCCACACTTCACCCACAAATTAGTGCTGCAGCCTAATTATAAATTATTGTTAATATCTCATTTTAATATCTCCTATTGTTAATTCTCATTTATCTCATAATATCTCATTATTGTTAAAACACCTACATTTAGAGTGTGTTATTAGTTTCCAGTTATATTTATTTTGCACTTGTGTTATTGGGTGTGTGTGTGTGTTGTTGTGTAATTGAGCTTTAGTTAGTATGGTGTCAGATTCGTTGTTGTCATTTCCAGCCTTTTAAATTCATGTAGCAACTCTAAACAAAGATTATAGCAATCCCATGAGTTTAATTTACATGGTATGACCGAGGAATTGTGAGCTGCAACTTCTCATTAGGTTGAATGGGCTTTCTTTCTCTTCTCAGTCTGTGCATATAGGCAGTCCTCGACTAGAGCCCCCAAAGCCAGAGAAGCAGTTCCTCATCTCTCCACCTGCCTCGCCTCCAGTGGGCTGGGAGCAATCTCAGGACGCTACACCAGTCATTAACTATGACCTGCTCTGCGCTGTCTCCAAACTCGGCCCAGGTACAACACATAGTGCTATTATTGTCATGGGAATAATCCAGAGGTATTACAAAATAAGAGACTAGATTTATTTTAAATATCAGAATTGCTTGCTAAAGTGGTTTTATAGAGTTTAAAATATTTTGACAGGGTTAGGGTTAGTAATTGTTTTACAGCACTTCATGAGTTTCACACACACAAAAAAAAATGCATATGCCATGTGTTATTTAATTTCAGTGTTATTTGCATAGCACATTTAACAACAGACACTGCAGACAAGCAGCTTCACAGCAATCCAGTTTCAGATCTCTAATAAGCAACGGCTCCTTCTGACTGTAAATTCAGTCCATGGCCCATCTGCTGTTATGCACAATTCGTCAGCCATTCCTGCGTCATTGGTCAGTTTCTGACAACAGGACTGATTGTGACCAGATATTATGTAGCTTGACCGTTCTCAATAGAACACTGAAACACCCATAGCAGTGTCTTGCTGGCATAGTGTCCACCAGTCAGCCAAGAGCAGCTCTGTGGTCAGAAATTGACTCTTGAAAGGCTACAGGATAGAAAACAAAAATTGTGACTGGACAAAGATGAACTACAGTCTAATTGTACTCTTATATGGTAAATGCTTCTAATAAAGTTGCCAGTGAATTCTTCACTGCCTATTTCTGTATCATTTAAGTTGCTATTAAATTGAACATTAATCATGTTCATCAGTGCCGTTTACCCATGCAAGCAAAAAAGTAAAGTTCAGATAGGCATGGTTAGCTTGCATATAGGACATATCTAGTTGGCCTGGTCATTATCCAGAAATAAAGTGCACAATGTTTTGTAGTTTAAAAAAATACATCACACCATATAAGCTTCTCCAGGATATTCCACTTTTGGTGGCTAAAATTAAATTGCTGTCAGATGTGTTCTTCAATAGCACACCAACTTAAGCCCATGGTCTTTTTTTGTCATTTTTTTGGAAGCAGGGCTTGTGTAAAATAAAGTAGTTTTAAATAAATGATAAAATTGGTGCCGTGACCCTACCTGGACTAAGGGGTTAACGGATGATGATGATGATGATGATGATGATGATGATGATGATGATGATGATGATAAAATTGGTGGTATAATAATTTATTTTCAAAAATGTATTTTATAGCTTTACACTATAATTTGTTACTACAATATTTAAAATATTTAATTTTTAGTAGGAAGTGAGGATTTGATCAGTTTGACATAAGTATATGTTTGTTCTCTCATTGGGTGAGTGGGTGGGGTTTGGGTGATTTTTCTCGCAGGACACACTTTGAGCAGCCTTGCTTGAAGTTCTGCTGCTAAGTTTATGAACTCCTTTTCAGGTGAGCAGTACGAGTTGCACACTGGAACCACCACCACCCCCAGTGTGATAGTCCATGTGTGTGAGGATGATAGCTCGGGTGGTGAGGAAGAAACAGAGGGAGGGAAGCGTGCCCGACCCAAAATCATCCAGACCCGGCGCCCAGATTATGCCCCCTCTGTCAAACAGTGAATGAAGAAGTCTATGACATTTCATCTAGTTGACCGTCCTGGCAAGCTCCAGGATTTACAGTCATGCAGTTTGTCCTCCCTACTGCCAGGGGGCAGCAAGTGTCTGATAGGGAGTTACCCATCTTCATCATCTCATATGGGTTTGAATTCATACTGGTTTATTACAATGGAACCAGAGGTTTAGAGGTCTGACTGTTTTTATTTCATTTAACAAATGTTTCTTGGGTGTACTTAAACTGAGAAAGTGACATTTGGGTGTGCTAGCCTGTTTTTATTTTTTTCCACTTGAATTGAAAAATGTTTTTGTCTAGCACAGAGAACGTGCTCTTGTCTGGATGTTGACTGTACACTGTCAGGGGCTAATTAGTCCTGCTAATTGTCATTATCTGTATAGCCTGTTGTCTCTGTCTATGTTGACTCTTGTCTTTGCAAAATTGTTGTTATTGTTGCTGAAATTTCCACAATCTCCTCTGAATATTATGCACTTTAAGAATAGAGCCTTATAATGTGGTACACCTAACATTATTAAGTATTTGTCGCAGAGTATTGGCTATGTTATCTGCATTGCTCTGTTGTGCTTTACTGTCTGTAGAGGTTGCGTTTGTCATCACCAATGTCAGAGGATAAAGAAAATTTTACAATGGATCCTGTGATTTTCAGCAAAATTAGCGTACTGTATATACAGTATTTGTTGTATTTGAATGTAGCCCATATTTGTTGAATACGCTTCAGGATTTGTCTTGAATGAAGTAATCTCATTCTTAGGCTGCAAGAATATGAGCTAGAGGGAACATTAGCCTACTGTTAATAAAACAGTACTGACCAAACTGATGCTGATTATTTTTTTTAAGAATGATCTTGCTTTGTTGCTTGCTAATTGTTTGATAGTAACCAGGCAGGTTAAGCAGAGAGAATTAAGGGAGTAGCCTGTATTTTGTGCGTTGTCAGTCATGAGATTCCAGTGGAACAGATGGAGATGTTCAGTTTGAACGAGGATTAAATTGCTTGCCACCAAAACTGGTTCCTCTGCTCCATGTATAGTCAAGCTAATGTATTATACTGAACTTTGATATTAACATACATTACAATTTTTCCCCAGACAACAACTTATCAGATTATAACCTATGGCCATAATATAGACTGAGTTGTTTATTTATTAGGTACAACTCACTTTCACACAAAATGTACATTTCAACAAGTCATGTGCTACATGATGGCAGTGTGTGGTAAAAATCAGGCAGACCAGCATTTCTAGCATCAGTTAGCATTTAATAAGTTCAGAAATGTGCAAAACAAGTGAGGTAATGACTTTAAACCTGTCTTTATCACACAGGCAATTAAAGCTTTGTTGAGAATAGTGTAAAAAGCACCAATTACAAGTGATTGGGGACCCTGTGGACAATAAGAGCTTGGAGATCAAAGGAGAATGTCTAGAATTGTGCAAACAGGGCACAACCCTTTTTGTTAGAATGCAATCATCTTTCTAATCACAGAACCGTTTCACACCTTCCCTTTCTAGCTGAAGTAATGGAAAGAGTGGTTGCTTCCCAACTCCACACATTCCTCAGTAATGCACTCTTTGAGCCATTTCAATCTAGTTTCTGTGCTCACCACAGCACTTGGACAGCTCTTCTGTGTGTGGTTAATGATCTTCTCTGGTCCGCTGATAGTGGTTCTCTCAGTATTTGCCTTCTCTTCGACTTAAGTTTAGAATTTGATACTGTTAATCGTGATGTTCTCATTTATTGTCTTTTTCTCTATTGGTATCACTGATACACCTTTGTTCAGGTAGTATCTTACAGACAGACAACAGTTTATCACACTAGGTTCACACAAGTCCTCCACCTCTCCTGTTACATGTGGTGTCCCTCAGGGCTCAGTTCTTGGACCCCTACTTAATCTACATCTCACCGCTTGGCCAGATCATTCATAGCCATGGCCTTACCTTTCACTGTTATGCTGATGATACCCCCTCAGATTACCCTCCCAATACAGTAACTGTATTTCTGATTTAAAGCTCTGGAGGCATGTTAACTTTCTCATGTTAAACACTGATAAAACTGAAGACTTACTGCTTGGCCCTACTCTCACCGGCCACTTTATTAGGTACAACGTGCTAGTAAAAGGTTGGACCCCCTTTTGCCTTCAGAACTGCCTTAATTCTTCGTGGCATACTTTCAACCAGGTGTTGGAAACATTCCTGAGAGATTTTGGTTTGTTATTTGAGTTACTGTTGCCTTTCTATCATCTCGAACCAGTCTGCCCGTTCTCCTCTGACCTCTCACATCAACAAGGTATTTTCATCCACACAACTGACACTCACTGGATATCGGACCATTGCCTGTTACCCCTAGAGATGGTTGTGCGTGAAAATCCCAGTAGATCAGCAGTTTCTGAAATACTCAGACCAGCCCGTCTGGCACCAACAACCATGTCACGTTCAAAGTCACTTAAATCACCTTTCTTCCTCATTCTGATGCTCGGTCTGCACTTCAGCAAGTTTGTCTTGACCACCTCTACATGCCTAAATGCACTGAGTTGTGGCCATGTGATTGGCTGATTAGCTCTTTATGTTAACAAGCAAGTGAGTGAACAGGTGTACCTAATAAAGTGACCGGTGAGTATATCTTTACTATCAAAATCATCCAGTTTTTCTGTTAGTATTCATTGTCTTTTGTTAAACCTGCACCTGTTGTCAGAAATCTTGCTACTGTACTCGATCCATCACTAAATTGTTATCTACGTATCAGGTTCCTCACAAAGACTGCATTCTTTCACTTATGTAGCGCTGTTCCTGACTGCTGATGATGCACAAACTGTGGTTTCATCATATCCCGTATTGATTACTGTAAATCCCTCTTTGTTGGTCTTCCTGTAAAGTCTATACAGTACATTCAGAACTCTGCAGCGAGAGTTCTCACCCATGCTAAGCATATTCAGCTTACATTCTCTATTAGTTTCACTGGCAAAGCCCTGCATAACCTTGCTCCCCTCTAGCTCAGAGAACTCCTGACCTCTTACACTCCCTCTCACTCTCTCAGGTCTTGTAGTAACTTATTCACTGTCCCACGCACCACACTTTCCACTTTGGGAGGTAGGTCCTTCAATGCCATGACCTCTGGAATTCTCTTCCTCAATCTCTCTGTGACTGCTTTTCTTTTCCTACCTTTAAATCTAATTTAAAGGCTTTTCTTTCATGAACATCTTCCTCCTTCACTGCTTTTTTTTTTACCCCTTTGTTATGTAAAACGACCTTGGAATAGTGAAGGACACTGTGCATCTCAGAACGCATCAGATAAAAACCATGTCAGAGGCCGATGTTGCCAACAAAGGACATGAAAGTCTATTGTGGGCACGGGACTGGTTTAACAGTGGAAGTGATATCACCTCAGAAGCCTCCTTTCGCAGCATGCTTGACTGAGGCATCACAATTTGAATCCTGTTGTCATCAACGGTATAGGCCAGTGGTGGCAGTTTGGTGGTATGTTTTCCTGGCACACTTTAGGGCCAGTGATAGCCACGGAAGAACGTCACAGCATATATCTGGACATAGCTACTGACCAATTGTCTCTTTTCATGGCTGCAGTAGCATTCCAGCAGTATGATGCACATTTACATTTACGGCATTTGGCTGACGCTCTTATCCAGAGCGACTTACAATTTGATCATTTTACACAGGGAGGCCAAGGCGGTGTTAGGAGTCTTGCCCAAGGACTCTTATTGGTATAGTGTAGGGGGTTTGCCCAGGTGGGGATTGAACCCCAGTCTACAGCGTAGAAGGCAGAGGTGTTAACCGCTACACTACACCAACCACTACACTAACCAAGCACCGTCCTACAACGTGGTGACCAAGATGGCATTATGTATAATCTGCTGAGCTTGTGCAGTGCTCTACTCTGACTATACCAACAAAGGTTACTTTGGAAGTGTAGCAATAAGCCTTTTGCTTTTCTCCCTCTTTTTGTGTTTTTCTGCTGCACTTGGATCTCTTTATTAGATTTTCCTCTGAAATTCACACAAAAGAATTTCTTTTCCGTCATAACTCTGACCAGGAGGTGGGGCTGCACTGAAAAGACTGAAATTAGCCGGTAGATATTTTAGAACAGGTTATTTAATATGAGCACATACAGTATTTTGTATCTAATGGGGCCCATGGTTCAAAGTCCAGCCCTGAGCAAGAGGTAAAAGTGGTTAGTAGATAGCAGCAGCCAGCCCCCTCTGTTGGCCAAAACAGGCACAACACAAGGCGTCTGCCTGTCTGCTCTGCTGCCAGGTCTTTCTCAGAACTTTCCGGTGTGTTTTTAATTGACAGTTAAAAACAGGGACATATCTGGGCACGGCTCTAACCAGGGACATGTCTGGGCACAGCTCCAGCCAGGGACATATCTGGGCACAGCTCCAGCCAGGGACAGGCCACCAAAAAGGGGACTGTCCCCAAAAAACCCTATTTTACAAGGCATGTATTTGTGGTTTTAGTTCTCAAATAAGCCAGAAAGTTTGATGCAACTCTGCAAAGCCATAGAGAAATGATTGCATTGCGTAAGTGTATGGTCCAACATTCCTGCATCCAGCATCTCGCAGAATCAATGCAAGTAAAATTTACAATGTTATGAAAGCCGAGGCACAGACTGGTTGGTTTTATTGAGTCTTCCAGATTTATTGACAATGCTCTTACACACACACACACACACACACACCTTCTGATGTCAGTTGCTTTGACTCACTCTTTGCAATACACCTAATGAAGCAGCACTACTCCACAAATAATATATAGACGGTAAAAATTTGCCCTGTAGTGTAATGAAGATTAGGAGTTTGGTTGACAGGCCAGGAAAAAAAATCTGAAATGAACACAGCTTGGAATTTCAACTATTTCACATGCTAGCTTTTCATATGAAGTTTAAAGGAATTGTTTTTTATGCAATGAAATCCAAATTAACCATTTTATAAAAAAGAATGGGTTTGATTGGTTCAGATATCCCTCAATATTGGGACAAGTGGTTTTTGGTAAAGAGGCACTTTTTGTAGACATGTTTAGGAAGCACTGCAACATGATAACAGGTGATTAGGTTCGGTGGCTGCATTGACATCTACCTTACATAGCATTGTTAGCAAAGCCACCTGTCTATTTATTTTTTAAAAATCAGGTCAAAAGTCAGAGCATCCAGGATTTTACAGGGCTCAAGTGGCCATAACCCATAATGCCTAAGCTGGAATGTAAAGTGTCAAACTAAACAGTAATATGCCAAAGTGTGTGGAACAAAAGCATTACATACAGGGTCATGGTCACCGGTTTGATCCCCTGAGCCGACAGGACGTGACTGAGGTGCCCTTGAGCAAGACACCTAACCCCCAACTGCTCCCCCAGGCACCACAGATAGGGCTGCCCACTACCCTCTAGGGTGTCTTCACTAGTCTGTATGTGGCGTTTCACTGCACGGATGGGTTAGATTGCGAAGGTGAAATTTCCCCATTGTGGGACTAATAAGGAGCACTTAATCTTAATATATCAGTATTTGCACTGGGAAATCTAAGCAAAACAACCAGAATGGAAAGGAAACCAGGCACATACTCATACCGGTCAAAAGCTGTTCATTTCAAAGTTGTGATAATTCCAGCTGGGGCATTCAAGTTTCTAGGCCTTGTGCAAATGCTACGTGAGCTTTCTTCCCATCTTTTTTAAATGTCTGAAGATAACTGCATCAACTACATACAAACCCTTGAGAGTCTCCTCCATCCAGGGACCCTGGGTAGTAAGCCCAGCTATTCCAAAATACCACACTCCTGGCTTATGATTCAGGATTGCAGTGTTAAAAAGAACATTTTTACATTTTGGTTTTACATTTTGTAGACATCCATTTTATTCTCAGTACACAATTTGTTTTACCTGCTCCAACACATGCTTTAATGGAAGAATTGAAGATATGACCAGTTAAATCTGGTAAAAAAATAAACACAATTGTTGGGCTTGGAAAGACAAACACTGACCTAACACAAGACAAAGCAGTCTGCTTTATGTTGCCATCTGGTTGTAAAAATGTGTTTTATTAAGAGAGGCAATTTATGATAAGCTGTAAGTTATGATCAGCAAAGAATGGCCAAAGTTATTTAAAAGAGTGACTGCTGTGTTATGATGTATTTGGAAAAACAAGGTCTAACAACGAAACAAGATGAACATAGTTAGGTTTTCAAAATATAGTTTGATATATATATAAAATAAAATAAAATGTTAGGAGTCCAAACATTCATACATCCTAATCAGCATTCACTATTCAGCAGAAGTGTTATCTGAAGCCCAATGATAATTTAGGTGTACTAGATTTGATTTAGAAGGATAAATGCACAAAACTGGAGCACCTACCCCAAACCTTTTCACTGGAAATGTAAGCAACAAATTGACACACCTGTACAAAAAAAGTGTTTTTTATTTACAAAGATGAGGTATTAAATAGTATTGAATAAGACACTAAAAAAAAAAAAAAAAAAAAAAACCACACACACACACCACACTGATTAGCTCAGCTGCAGGTAAAGTAGTTAAAAGCTGCAGTCCTGTCTGCAGAATCTTCTAAAAGTTTGGCACCTTTGCTTTTGTGTGTAAGTGAAGCATGGAAACACGGGTAGGTGCAGATCTCTGGGAGGAAAAAAGAAAGAAAGAAAAGCTACTATTAGTGAGAGCAAATGCACAATTATTAAATTATATGCTATATAGTTTATTTTAAAAAAATGGCTTACTGACGACATTAATTCAGACATCTGAACTAAAGAATTTATACACAATAGATACTCATTTTCCTACTTTTCTGTCCAATGATGCTTGAAGGAAAAATATGAACTGAAAGCTTTAAACACATCAGTGTCACGGCTGGACTGAGGATAGTCCCAACCAAAAATATCCAGCCAACAACGTCCTGTGGGGAGCATCCTGAGATCAATGATGAAGGACTAGAGGGTGACCAAAGCAAACTGGCAGCAACAGGTGAGCTACTGTTTCTGACTTCACATCTACAAGGTGGCCCAACAAGGTATGAGAGTCCAACATTTAAAGTTTAGAACTCCAGCAGCACTGCTGTGTCTGATTCACTCACACCAGCACAACACACACTAATCTGCCACCATCACATCAGTGTCACTGCAGCGTTGAGAATGCTTCACCACTCAAACTCACCTCCTGACTATTAAAGAAGGGTGAAAGCGGGCTAACAAGGTATACAGAGAGGTAACATAGTAAAGGGACCAGATAAAACAGACAAAGATCTACGTAATAAGGTGACTGGTTTTTGTACGCATATACAAGTATGCATGAACTTTTAGCTGAAGATGAACGAATTTCAATTAACATATTTCTTCTGAATCCCAACTACAATAACACATTCTGCTAGTTGAGACAGACCCAGGATTGTGAAAGAAACAACGGTGAAAAATATCTAATCAGACGATTATGTAATAAAATTGACTGTTAGTTCACTCAAAGTTTGATTCACTTCAATAAAGCTTACAATGGGACCCATTTTCTCCAATGCACCCCAGCATTTAGTCATCCTTCTTGTTGTCAAGGAGTTCCTGCGTTTGCTGAGCGAGTTTTCTCTTCATCTCCATTTGCTGTTTCAGGGCTGCTTCTGCCTTCTTCTGCTGGTACAGCTTAGCTCCAGCAAAGGCAAGACACAGCAGCAAGGTCTTAGCTGCCAGGATGTATAAGAGTAGGGGAACATTGTCCAAAGCCTAAAACAAAAACAGCCAAAACATAAAGAACGAATACCAATATACTACTACAGGAAATGTCCTCTCTAGAAATATCTAGAACAGCTGAGGATAATATGACAGGGGGGTGGGGGGGGCAGAATCGCCACTAGAGGCACCTGAGCAACTACAGGCCTATGCATATTCAACCAGAATCAATTAATGATCAATATTCAGCTAAACTAACAGGTGGCAATGCAGTCCTGGTAGAATACGAAGCAGTATGCCAAGAAAGACACCTAACTGCACTGGGAATTAAAGTAGAAAACTCTCTTGTGTCTATATCCCTGCTGACTCTTGGAGACCCTCTTGAAATGTCCAGAACAGCTGAGAATATAATCTGAGGAGGGGGCAGGGAAGCGCCGTCCGGTATAGCACAGCAGCTGTTTATACACGTGTAATAAGCGTCAGAGGAGCCTTTTCCTTCACAGTCTACCGATATATGGAATTAATACATCTTCAGACATACAGACCTGGAGATATTTCAACACGTGATAAGGCACAAAACACTTCCCAGACCACATCGACCCTCTAATATCGATACAGTAAAGTCCGCCTGGGCTGTAGAGGGAGAAGCGAACTGCTCCCGTGTTCAACACGCTTAACCCAGTCGCCGAACCAGATTCTTACAGGACATAGGAAAACAGTCCTTACCCGCCAGTTAATCATATTGGCTCGCTATTGTCACGTCTTCCACAAGGACCAATCTAACATGTTCACGTTTGTTCCCAGAACTTAACTCCTTGAACTCGGTTCAGTGGGCGGGGAAAATGTAGGAATAACCAATAAGGAATAACATCCAGAGCACCGCGTCGGGTCGGACCAATCACAGCACACTTCACGATTAACCGATAAGGGATGACATCCAGAGCACATCGTCGGGTTGGACCAACCACAGATCCTTCTAGAAGTCTACTGATGATGGCTAGACCTGTCCGGCGTATGAGGAGCCTGGCCATTCCCCCCCTTACCCGCATATTTTCCCCTTTTACTACACTAAACGGGTTTTGAGCGGAAGAGCGCTGGGTGGTGATCCGCGCTCGCTGACGTCATGGACGTACATGAGGCGCCGTTTTAGTTTAAAAGCTCTTAAAATATAAAAGCAGTGTTTAAATGTTTAAATGCCATTCAGTGTTCAGGACATGACTGCATTCATTTACATGAAAAATGTTTAAGCATTTATAAACCGATTTAGCTCAAATGCTCCATATTAACCCATTCATTTTGGACTCACTCGGGAGCGCCCTCTAGCGTTTGAGAAAACCGGAAGAGTTTGCAGAGCGGTAATTCTCCTGTCTGCAAGATCTCTGGGACCAACCACAGATCCTTCTAGAAGTCTGCTGATAATAGTTAGATCTGTCTGGACTCATAGTTCCTGCAGGTCAGCTAGAGATGAATGACCACTCTGTAATATCTCCCACAGTTATTGAATGATAGAATGGGTGAATGAGTTAAGATAGAGCATTTAAGCAAAATGATAGTTTATAAATCGCTGCTGTCAGAAGAACACCTTGTATCTCCACTGTCCTTTTTCAGTTTTTGGCTTAATGTGAAAGTACTTGTTGCTCTTTACATTGCTTGGCAATGACTTGGCAGTAAATAGCAGTAATACCAGTGTTCTGCTGCCAAAAAAACATTTCCTGTAGAAAAATTAAACATAATGGTAAGTTTTCTTTCCTTTTTTTAGTGAAAGACCTCCTTCCCATTTCTAAATTTAAAGGTCTTGGCAAGTGATAAGAAACTATTTTAACTTTTCACTTTTAACTGTTTAGCTCCATCTACCCCATTCATTCAGGACTTGCTTGCGGATGCCCCCTGGTGTTTTGCAGTCCTGTTTCTTGATGTAACAGGGGAAATAGGAAGAGGTCCAGCTCCTCATGAACCGACTCTGCGCTGATCTCCAAACAATAAGTACCAGCATGTTTAACGTCTACTTTGTTTATCTCCCTGCTGTGGGTGTGACTGATCAGACTTCTAGAGCCATCCTCTACTCAAAGGGACCGCAGAACTCCAAGCGCTATTCCAATTTTGCAGTCATATTTGCAGAATTGCCCAGCTTGAAATATAGCTCTGTGCTGGCTTTTAAAAATATTTTTATATTTAGGGTTATATTTTTATGGTGGTTGGTTAGTGTAGTGGTTAACACCTCTGCCTTCTACACTGTAGACTGGGGTTCAATCCCCACCTGGGCAAACACCTACACTATTTAAGAGTCCTTGGGCAAGACTCCCAACACCGCCTTGGCCTACCTGTGTAAAAAAATGATTGAATTGTAAGTCGCTCTGGATAAGAGCATCAGCCAAATGCCATAAATGTAAATGGATCCTGTACATTAGTCTGAGAAATATTATCCAACAGACTGTGTACCAGTTATGCAATGATATCGGTACTATCATTATTGGAAGATGATTGCTTAAAAATATCAGCATCAGACAGATATCCCTACTTTATGAAAATGCCTTTGTACAGCTACCATGATCTAAAGGTTGGTTTTGTCCTTTCATATAGCCCAGAAAAGTAACTACTTAATTTGAATGATAATACTGCCGAGCAAACACCAGGGGGCACCAACTACCATCATAAGCAACGTTTACTTACTGTACAAAAGTATTTGGTCATGTGCCTTCACACACATGTGAACTTGAGTGGCATCCCATTCTTAATTCATAGGGTTTAATATGATGCCCCCCCCCACACACACATATATATATATATATAGTTACATTCCCACAAAAGGCTACGGTCCAGGGGAGAGTGTGGGGACAGTAACATGTGCGGTGTGAGTAGGTGGAGATGGCCAACCAGTGAGGAAACCGGAATATACAGAAAACAGACTTAATTCAAAGACATCCACATTGATACACAATAGTATACGAATGACACAAATTAATTACAAAACACCTCAAGACAACAAACACTAAGACGTTGAAGAACTGGACCAGTTCAACAATGACAACAATACAAGTCATAAATTTAACGATAACAGCATATACATATAACAGCAAAGAGCTAAACTGAGACACAAACAACTTTACAAAACAGCCTTATCTGAATGAGCAGCACAACATGCACTCTATGGGAGGCAAATCCTGCCAAAAAGGAAATGAAAATGAAAACAATAGAATGTAATTGAGTTACTGACTGTCCACCGGTCCGGCCCAATACTGATGGATGTCCCACCCTCAAGTCCCCCTGTCCCCCTGATTGACCAGACTGATGGAAGTTTCTGGAACGCAGCTTCTCCACTACAGATCACATCCAAATCTATATGAACTCTAATTGTTTCCACTGTTGATTATACACACCTGAATATATTAGAACTGCGTGGATGTAAAATTGACTTTTCAATGTTTAACTTATAAGTTGTCTGACCAGTGGTAGGATGGTCCCCCCTTTAGATGTGAGTCTTGGTCCTCCCGAGGTTTCTTCCTCCTCCAGCTCTGAGGGAGTTTTTCCTTGCCTCAGCGCTCACGGGGGTTCTGTATATTCTGTATATTATGTTCAGTGTTTTGTCTGATTCTCTGTGCTGTGATTCCCATTTTTGTAAAGCTGCTTTGTGACAACATCAGTTGTAAAAAGCGCTATATAAATAAATTTGATTTGATTTGATTAATAATATTAATAATAATAATAATAATAATAATAATAATAATAATAATGAATTTTATTTGTAATGCACTTTACATTTTAGGCAAATCTCAAAGTGCTATACAGTAGAAGTGCTATACAGTAGAAGCATTTCAATGAAATCAAAGAACTACTATAAATCATCTTTACACTCCATAGGAAGATTACGGGTTATAAGTTCTGCAAAGAGAAATGTTCTCACTCAACTGTGGTGCCCTCAGATGGTCAGGGAGAGCATTCCATAAGCGAGGAGCAGCAGAACAGAAGGCCCGGTCGCCCATGGTATGGAGTTTAGTTCTGGGGGGGAGGAGGCAATTTGTGTTCATAGAACGAAGGGATCGTGATGTAGTCAGTGGGGTGAGGAGTTCTTTCAGATATGTAGGAGCATTGCCATAAATGCACTGGTGGATGAGGAGGGAAACCTTGTATTCTATCCTCTCAGAGATGGGAAGCCAGTGAAGATAACAGAGGATGGGTGTGATGTGTTCATATTTACACACTCTCATCAGGATCCTAGCAGCGCTGTTCTGAATGTATTGTAGCCTCTGAAGACTCTTGCCAGGAATCCCAATGAGAAGTGCATTGCAGTAGTCGAGTCTGGAGGAGATGAAAGCATGAACCGGTTTTTCAGCATCAGATACAGTCAGAGTGGGGGCGAAGTTTGGCAATTTTTCTGAGGTGGTGAAAGGAGATCTTGCAGAGGTGTTTTATATGTTGTTATAAGTTGTACATCATCAGCATAGCAGTGGAATGAAATTCCATGGTGACTCATGACATGGCCAAGGGGAAGCATGCATATAGTAAAGAGGATGGGGCCCAGGACTGACCCCTGGGGGACTCCACAGGTCACAGTGTGTGTCTGGGATCTTGCCTTTCCATATGTTAAGTATTCTGTTCTGTCAGTCAGATAAGACTGAATCCAGTTTATGGCGGTGTCCATGAGACCAATGGTGTGATGAAGCCGATTGAGGAGTGTGCCATGGCTAACAGTGTAAATGTAAATGCAAACCTCTTTTTGCCATTTCTTTTTCCAAACATCAGCACAAATATCCTGCCAAAACATGAGCACGAGCCGTTTGTGACAAAAAAAAATTGAAAACGCCTATTTGTCATTTCATTTTAGTGGTTATTCTGGTTTTTCACGGTCAAATCTAAAATGAAAAACCTAAAAGACAAAAGAAAACACAAACTTAACTTTGGCTTTGGCTTTTTTTCATGAAATACGTGTCAAAACTAAAATCAAAATGCAAAGTTTACTTTCTTATTTCTTTTTCATAGCGATCGGCTGCAAATCTGACAAAATTAAAATTAAAATGCAAAATGGATAAATCAACAGCAAAGTGACAGTTCGTGATTCCGTTTTCTTCGTGGATGCGCTTTAACTGTCAAAATGAAAAGGAAAATGAAAACGGACATCAGCGCCACCTGCTGGAGATTCACTTTTCATTTTCCAGTTTTCTTTTTCTAACAGACCAACATGCAAATATATATTAATTAGCACTAGGCAGGGCTACGGGGCTGCAGGATATTTGTGCAGATGTTTGGAAAAAGAAATGCAAAAAAAAAAAGGTTTGCATTTACATTTTATTGTTTTCATTTTCATCTTCATCTTTCATCCTCGGCGAGGTCGGCAGGGAGAGCTGCGAGCGTGGAGGAGGCGGAGCGTAAAGCCCGAGCTCTGCTGCCCGAGCTGCCCTGTTACGCAATGAGACCCGCTTCACTACACCACACGTTCGACCCAGGCGGCCAAGCTGCCAGCTGGGGTGGTGAGGAGGAGGGGGATCAGCCAGCTCTCCTTCCCTCTTGGCTGGGGTGCTCACTTAATGAGAGCCAGCTGATGCTGATCTGGCTGGCGGCATGAGCGCCTTTTAAAAAGAGGTGAGGGAAGAGAGGGAGAGGGACGAGTATCACCACCAAGCGGCTGAAGGGCTGAAAAGCTTGAGGAAGAGACTTAAAAGTCTAGCTAGCTTAAGCCACTGAAAAGTGGCCAGCTTAGCTTAGCTTAGCGTTGGTTTTGTTTGTTGTCTATTTTGTTGTTTATTTTGTTGTCTTTTAAGTTGTGGTGAATTAAAGTAATGGCTGCTACAACTCTGAACCCTGCCTTTAGCATCCTCCTTGGGCCCGGATTAGCACAGGCTGTGCAACATATACACATCAAAGCAAATTAAGGGTCATTAAAGAGATCCTAAATTAATTGTGATGAGCCCAATTTTATAGCAGTGATATGAAAATGATTTTCCATGCAGAAGCTCCAGTTGACAGTATGATTGTGTCTGAAAACAGATATAGTGTGTGTGAGGAAAGCGTCCAGGTTTGTTTGTTTTGATGGGGGTTTTTTGTTATTGGTGGACTCCCAGGGATATTTTAAAGTGGAATCTAAATGGCCTGCTGTTAATGAATTGGCTTATTGTGATAAATTCAATGACTATAGTTAAAGCATGCAACAATCTGTTTATTACAAATTGCTCCATAGAGTCCCAAGCCCTATACTGTGCTTTAAAATGTCTTTTCTTGTTTCCCTAATTTTGTTAAATGCTTGCATACCTCCAACCTTTTCATTTTTATACATGAAAGAAAAAGTGTGTTAACCAGCAGGGGGCATGATAGCCCAGATATTTATGATGAAAGGGTTCTCTCTCTTTCTCTCATGCTCAGCCTACACACATACGCACAGAGTCACATGCCCAAATAATCAGCGAGTTGTGACTGAGTTTAATCTCATTTGTTTAGGCGGAGAGTGATTGCACACATGCACAGGACTCAATTGTATGTGGCCTACTCATCAGTTTCTGACAAGTAAGATCCTCCTGAGGAGATAAAAAGCATAACTAACAAACTTTTAGCATTCCACCTGTATGATTAATCTGGGAAAAGTGTTCATTTTTATTGATAGGATAAACTATGATTTAATTCATGTTCAGCTTGAGTAGAAATTGGTCAAACAGTGTGACTAAAATGTCATTTAAATAAAAAAATAGGCAGAATCTGAAATCTCCCTAAATGTGAATGAAAGCTCCTTAGTGTTCACAGTCTTCTCAGCATAGCATCTGACAAACGTCAGTGTCAAAAAATGCTTAAAACACAGATTCGTTGCTTGAAATTCAGAGGAACAGAGGTCAACAGGGTCACCCAAGTCATCTCAGCTGCCACTTCTTGTGGTGCTTGCTCAGCTGCATCAATGCAATGAAAAGTGCCAAACAGTCTTAGGGATGGGGGTTTAGGGATAGGGGTCGTTTAAAGGTCATGGCTTGTCTTCATGCTAAATTTAACCAAATTCATCTGGCTCGTAATTCATACAAAATGTCCTTGTGATCGAGTCATCTTGAGCAGTAAGTGTTAAAGTGTCTTCAATGCTTAAAAATTATGCCACAAAACATATACACATACATACACTGCTTATATTCATACATGCTGCTGTACAATGTGGCCTCTACTTATTCCCAACTTCCCTTGTTTTACACTTTTTTTCTAAACAGCCCATCATAATTAGTCATGCTCCTGAGTAAGTTTCTATAACACATCACCTGATTGGCCGGTTATAATTTATTATAATAACTACTTTCATAACACTGATACACTTTTAGTCTTTCCACAAGCACTAGTGCTCACATTTTCAACACAGCATGGCTTAGCCTGCATAGAAGGCAGAACCATGATGTGACAAGTGGGCTGATCCCACAATAACATTTCCATGATTTCATCTTTGGTCTACAATATGCATTAGATAATTACTTGGAATTATCAAACTGTGACAAACACGGATAGATTTGATTCAATGGAACAACAAGGCCAGTGATTGGGTGATAATTAAATTAATTTACAAATATAAACAAAATTATTAAGGGATTTTCATTAAGCAATATGCATTCCTAAGAGGACAAGCCTTTTTTACTTGACTTTTTTTTATACTGCACTGTAAATAGTGTCATAGAATTATTTTAGGAACATTATCTTTAGACTCATGTAACATGATTAGCAGAACAAATGACTCCTAATGAATACATTCTTAAAAATAAAGGTGCCAAGAAAGGTTCTTTAGATTCCCACCACAGAGGAACCAGTTTTGTTTTATACAGTGTGTTGGATGGATAGGTGAAAGAACTTTAAATTGTGTGATGATGGAGAACCTTACATAGTGTAAAGGCTTTATATACCAATTAAATAGTCTTCTTAGAACCATCTGTCTAAACCAGAATGGGTATTCTAAAACAAATTAAAAAACCATCTAAACACAGTTGGAGATGACTGTACATGTGTTATAGCTCTCTTGTGAATCTAATTTAATCTGTTTCCACTTATGACAGGGGTCAAGCTGCTTCGTAGCTCATGGGAAGTCAGGGTGAGTGAGAAGAAGAGTGCATAACTCCATCTGAACAAACACAGGCAGAGAAGTGAGGTGCGTGTGGAATGTCACGCCTCCTCTGCATGCTGGCCCTCCCTGCTCCCCTCACTCCACAGGCCTCCTCTCCCAACTGGAAGACTAAACGCTCAGCCTGCTGGGTAAAACAACACTGGATTCTGGGAAACTGGGGCCTTTTTTGGACCTTTCGTAGAACAACACCAGCAAGCTTGTGCAGCTGAGTAATTGTGTTTGTCAAGGAGAGCAGTGAGGGGACTGGAGTTTGGAGTAGTGGAGTTTGTAGTGTGGAGTAGTGTACTAGTTTCGCAGTGGGTGGGAGGAGAGATATTATGTGTTACATTGCCAAACAGGCTCAGTTGCTGGTGGTAGACCAGACATTTCACATTTCTTGTAGATAAGAAAATGTGCTACAACTCTGAAGAGCATCATTTGGATTTGCTGCCAGTTGCATTGCTGCCAATTGGATGTGTTAATGCTGAAAGTCAAACAATCTAGGACATTGGTAGTGATGATCATCCAAATAAATTTTCCTAAATGGTTCTTTATTTAGACATTGATTCTAGGAAAAGGGGTGTCCAGTCTTATCTGCAGAGGGGCCGGTGTGGCTGCAGGTTTTTACTCCAACAAAGCCGAGGTCACTTGATGAAATGTTTGAAGGCTAAGGCCAACTGATTAAACAAGAGGAGTCAGGTGTGCTTCAGCTTGTTTGAGTGAAAACATGCAGCCACACCAGCCCTTTGCGGATAAGATTGGTCACCCCTGCTTTAATAGGTATAGAACATTTATGTGATGTAAATGTTATTTCTGAGAGTTTCTTAACTTAACTCTTATTTATAAAAACATCCATTTTCTGATTAGATTCTGGATATAATTAGTACCTACAGAATACAGAGAAACTGCATGTTTCATTAAAAAAGAGAGCATAATTGGTTCTGTTTAATTGGTTTCAGTTCAGTACAGAACGTGAAATGTTGAACCAATCAATCAATCAACCAACCTTTATTTAGTCTTGGAGAACATTGAGGGCGCCCCTCATTTACAATGTTGCCGAGTTAGTACTGAGTAAGGGACTGGTGATGTGTAAGAACGTATCAGATGATAAAAGTAAATTTAATAAATGAAAACTCAGATCAGGTAAGTATAAAAAGTGAAACATTAATAATAATAAAAAATACATAAAAATATAATAACCAAATAAATAAAAAAACAGAAATTAAAACATACATAAGATGTAAAGGTTAATAAAATCAAGTTAAAATAAAACTAGGAAGATGAGATAAAAAATAATTTAAAAAAACAACAAATGTATTAAAATGACAAATATTGATAAAACAACAATTAAAATAAGAATATGAATAATAATAATGGATAAAATAACAAATAGATAATAGAATAATGAAAATAAGATAAAAATGGTGAAAAATCAGGTAAAACAGCTGCAGGCAGAGTGGAGGTGGTTAGAGCATAGAAGTTTAAAATGACCAAGTGCTCTATTATGTTCCAGTTCGCTGGTGCACTGTAACTCAATGCAGATTTTCCCAGTTCAGTAAAAACCCTTGGTACCTGGCATGTGATCCAGCCACTGGATCGAGTCTGATAAATATCATTATTTACAGATATCATGGAGGTAATATATTCTATCATAAATGAAAATAAACCAGTGTGTTTCCCGCCATGTTGCTAGTGAAGGCCAACCAACTTTCTTATACAGTCTGCAGTGATGAGTGTTATAAGGGTCTCCAGTGATGAACCTCAGTGCCGAGTACTGGACTGAATCCAGTGGTTTGAGGGAGCTAGCAGATGCATGTTTGTAAAACATCACTGTAGTCCATGTCAGATAGTCAATCAATTGTTTTTCTAGCATACACAGGGATTTATTTCTATATAGGTAACCAAGCTTCTGCCTACATTTGCTAACCACTTTATTAATATGGGATTTAAAAGTGAGTTTATCATCCAGACATATGCTAAGGTATTTATACTCTGTGATTCTCTCAATGTTGGATCCTATCAGGGTAGTGATATTTACAGAATTAAAATCTGTATTAGTTATCTGGAATTATCTGGAAAATTGCATGAACCCATGCCCATGCAGTGATTTTCTCTTCAGGTCAGTGCTGCCTGAAGGCCCAAAGGTCATAGCCAGTAAATACTGGTTTTTGTTCTTGTCCCTTTCATACTGAGATTTCTCCAGATTCTCTGCAATCTTTTAGAAATATTATGTACCCTAGATGATGAAAAGCAAAAGTTCTTTGCTATTTTACATTGAGAAGCGTTATTCTTAAATTGTTGCACTATTTGATCATGCAGTCTTTCACAGAGTGGTGAGGTTCTCCCCATCTTTAGTTCTGAAAGACTCAGCCTCTTTTTATACCCAATCAGGTCAATCAACTAACAGATGTTTTTTTCTAGCATAGCAACTTTACCATTCTTTTGTTGCTCCTGTCCCAACTTTTTTGGAAGGTGTTGTTAGCATCAAATTCAAAATGAACATATATTTTTCAAAAAACAAAAAAAGTTTCTTAGTTTCAACATTTGATTTGTTGTCTTTGTACTAGTTTCAAACAAGCCTAGGGTTTAAATGATTTGCCAATTGTTGCATTCTGTTTTTATTTACATTATGCCAACTTTTTTGGAAATGGGGTTGTATATATGTATATTTGGTATTCAGTCAATTTAAAGTTAAAATAATCAAATGTTCTATTTTTTTATGACAATGTTCAGATCGACAAGAAGGGACAATGTAGTTTTCACGATTGGCTCCTCCCAGTCCTGTCCATGTGCTTGTGTTTACCTTCAAGTCCTGTCCATGTGCTTTTGTTTTCATTGAGTTCTTCCTGGTCCTACCCCTTGTTTTCAGGCCCTTGATTACTTCCACTTGTGTCTGGTTAGCCACCTGTGTCTTGTTTGCCTGTTGTATTTAAGCCCTGTGTTTGTCCTAGTTTGTTGCTGGTCTTTGTATTCTCGTGTGGTGTGTTACCTTGTGGTCTTTGTTCTGTCCTGTGGTGTTTTGTTTATTTCAGGCCTCTGTGGTGTTTCCAGTCTGTGTTTAGTTAAGTTATGTCTGTCCCTCGATACCCCCGTGTTGGCTCCTTGACCCTGGACTGTCTTGACCCTGAGAATATATTTGCTCATAATAAATCTCGCTTATCTCAGCATATGCGTCCACCTCATCATTGCTCCACAGCGTTACAGTAGTTGAATGATAGTCCAATGTTATTTATTAATGCTTTTATGTCCAACATTCTGAAAAAATATTAATCTAATCTTGATCTTGTCTCGGACTGGGCTAAATCCTGGTTTTGGCCTGGACTTAATGTGTTCAGGCTTTGACTCAATCTCCCCTCTAATAGTCTCTACCACAGGCTTTATTGTTGCCAATTCCCAATTCAATCAGTTTGTCTCCTGCTACAAGCGCCAAATTGAGAGTGCTAATGCACACATTTTCATAATGAAAGTAATGCTGGCCATCACAAAAAATATGCCATGCAGCATTGCTGAGCTCATCAGTCTGCATGAAGGGTACTGCTGAGTGCTTGAACTCATATTTGTAGACACATGATTTATGATGAGGAATGCTCACTGAACTGGTTACGGATAGCACATGTCACAACTGGGATACAAACCTGAATTCCAAAGGTAAAGGTTTACATTTAAGCATGCTGTGTCCACCATCCTGGTGCCATACTTGAGCTCTAAAAGGTGAGATATTGCGAAAGGATTCTCAGCGATCCCTGTTCTTTTTAAACTACTCTGACCTGAATCTGTCATAAGCCCCTCAAGAGTGCAGCAGCTTATTGAATGATCTGTCTGTGTTACTGTGTAATAACTCCCTGGTGTTTCCAGGGAGGAAGTCATTTAAGGACTGCTTTTACAATGTTCAGATTTTGATTTTAGAAATGTATCCATGACAGTTTTTTTTAAGTGTAATGGGAATTACAGGAAACCCAAATGTATATGGTTATCTGGCTTAGCTTGTTTGTTGCTGTAAAACATGGAGGTATAGGACTTGGAAATGATTAGCATTAGTATTCATTTCAATGGGATTTTGCTCCTCGACCCCCATTATCTTTGCTTCTCAGGGACTTTCTACAGGGATCAACATTTATGTCAGTGACATAAGTTGGAAAAATACATGTGACTCATGAATTGACTAAATTGACTGATGACATCTTCATGACAATAGTCAAACTTGGTTGCAGGAACTGTGCCCTGTGCATAAGTAGTGACACAAAAGAGACAGATCTGAGCACTAAAGCTAGCAGGACACATTTGACAGGCTAAAACCTTGGTAATCTAGTCTTGTGGAAATATATAATAATGCACTTTTGAGATTTTCAAATTTTATTTCTTGTAAAAAAGCACAATTATTTTCCAGTGGACTAGATAAAATTACTTAACACAAGTATGAAATGTCCCAAAATAAATTCATGTAATTCATGTAACTTAGCCTAATAATTTTATTACATATATATGATTGCATCTATGATGATTTCACTTACCAAGATATCATTTTTGCAGTGCTGGTGCAAAATTCTGCCCTTTCTAATGTTTGAAGGCTTACTTGGTGCTTAATTAATTAGCTTCAGCAGTTTCTTCTTGACAGAGAAAATTCCCGAATGTCTGAGATTCTCAATAAGTCTTCCAGTCTTCCATCACACAAATGGAATTTTAAAATATTATTCCAGTGCATCAATGACATTTGTCTAATTTACTGTCCAGGTTGAAAATACCACTTTAATCTGAGAGAATAAAAATATGGCCTCAATTATCAGAAACTAAATAAAATCCCAGTGCACTCCAGTGGTCTGTGAAATAATAGATTAGAAATAAGGGTGTATAGGTCTAGACTGTAAACTACCATATATTCATATATTTATGTCTTTTCATTGGCTTTCACTGTAGAACCCTGAGGCTTGATAATTCAGGAGCACATACCATATGTTACTGCTCATTCACATCCTCACACTCCACTCCACTTCACTGCACTTCAGTCATTTTCGAAATCCATATGCAAATTAAAATCTAACCATTTACTATGCCTACCAAAACCAGCCTCGGATTAAATTAGGGGCACTTCAGAATCTGGAAAGCTCTTAATATAGTGCTGACTTGGTCATGAAGAGTAAAGCTAAGCCCTGAGGAGCATCAGTTGGTAATGTATTCATCCAGCAGGTGTACCATCAAAATTAAGTATGAAGAAGAGGAAGTAATGAAAAACAAATCCAGAGAGGTAGTGTTCTAGCCTCATTTGGAACATGTTCCTGTTAAGCCTCATCTTTTGAAATCAGATTTTTATTTATAGTTAGATACTACTTTCTAATAATTTAACCTATCCGTGCTCTGCCCACAACTATGTCTTTTTATAGCTGATCTTGCTAGTCGACATGTACCAGTATTCTGTAATTTGGGAAGGCACAATGGCGGCGCGGTGGCGTGGTGGGTAGCGCTGTCGCCTCACAGCGAGGAGGGCCTGGGTTCAATTCCCCGGCTTTGTGATCAGGGTCCTCTCTGTGTGGAGTTTGCATGTTCTCCCCGTGTCTGCGTGGGTTTCCTCCCACAGTCCAAAGACATGCAGTCAGGCCAATTGGACAAGCTAAATTACTCCTGGGTGTGAGTGACTGTCTCTGTCTGTCTGCCCTGCGATGGACTGGCGACCTGTCCAGGGTGTATCCTGCCTTCCGCCCGAAGACTGCTGGGAAGGCTCCAGCGCGACCCTGACGGAGAAGTGGCTTAGAGGATGGATGGATGGGTATGGCACAATGTTAAACAGTCACAGTAACCATGACATCACTGCAGTGTAGCCAAATAAGTTTGCCTTTCACTGGAGATTTTTTATGCACAGATCAGTCCTGCTTTCACAAGCTTCCACTGTGCTTTCTTGCTTTGATCATGTGATATGCTCCCTCATTGAGTGAAACTTGCAAACAGTCTGCAACAGCATAGCAGAAGGAAGAGCAGACAGAATTTTTTCTCTCTCCAAAATATGAAAACTCATGTCACGCTCAGCTTGGAGAAGGAAAACAAAAGCTTAATCTCACAAATAGGTTTGTCACAAACTGTGTGTGAATGGAGTAAATTCACAAACAAAGACTAAACAAAGTAAACAAGAACTTACCTAAATTTTACAAACTTGGTTTGCCAAAGTTTCAGACTCAAACTCTAGTTTTGAACCCAGTGTGGGAAAAACACTCGCATATACCAGCTATCACATGTGTTTTTAGATAAAGAAAGCCTACAAATTGGTTAAGATTCTCCAGATTTAACACTGTTATCTACTGAGATGTGTGGCCTGTTCATGAAGAGCACAGGTTAAGGCCTTTTCATGGAGCCTTGAGCCATCCATGCTCATAAAGGACGAGGCCATTCCTGGATGCTTCTTTTATACCTGTTTAAGATATTTTATGATCATTGCACAATGTTAATAGCCTTAAACTGCCCATGTCCCAATGTTTTTGGAATGTGTTGCAGGCATTCATTTCAGGATGAGCATATATTCACAAAAATCAATGAATTTGAAAAATTAAAATCTTAATTATCTTGTCTTTGTACAGTTCCTGTTCAAATACAGGTTAAAGTACATTTATAAATCATTGGTTTCTGTTTTTATTTGCATTTTACCTCCTGTTTTGGAATTGGGTTTGTATGTTAGTTCAGATTCACAGGTCTTGGTAAAGGGCTGAGTACTGTATGCCTGTCACAATTGGCCCCTCCCAGTCTCCTCATGTGCTTTTGTTTACCTTTTAGTCCTGTCATGTGCTTTTGTTTTGGTATCCCTAGTCCTGCCCCCTTGTTTTGTGACACCACCCCTGATTGTTCCCACCTGTTTTCCACCTGCATCCGGTTAATCAGAAAGCAATTTAATCAGAGAGCACCAGGTATTAAGAACTGAAAAAAACTCCATTGTGTTCTTATTTTACCTCTATTGTCAATGTTTTGGTTCAGTCTGTTCTGGCTTTGTTTACCACTACTTAAAATAAGCTTTCACTGGTGATTTGATGTGAGTTATCCACTCAAAAGTATAGCTACCATTATGTTTACAAACATTTTAATTTGGTCTATATGAAACTTTTCAACACAGTTTTTGTTAAAATACCTACATTTACATCAGACCAGGTTTTCTTGTTTCAACAACGCAGTGCAGTATGGTAACAGCATTACATAGATCACTTATTAGACAGTACTTTCTGACCATTAACTCAAATCTAATTTTAAAAGGTGAAGATGTTACAATAACGTACACCAAATGTGACTAGATCACTTTGATAACTGATGGTCTTTCATAACCTATGTACTTGCATTTCTCCATTTGACTCACTTTGACCTCCCTCTTCTTTGGTACAATTCCCAATGCGCATCAACAGATGGTGATCCGGGGTATGACCGTCTAATTATGAGTCATGGCCAGAGCAAAGTATATTGGTACACTAGCCTTTCTGATTATTGAGTGTACTGAGTGTCAAGTGACTTTATTTTATGTTTAAGATTTTTACCTTCTGTCTGCAGAAAGTCTTTTGGTGGTGTTTTGTCACTGCTTGAGCTATATGTATGTGTGAAAACCTGGTGCAAGCTGTATTCAGAAGATGAAGAGCTTAATTATTCAGCTTTGACAGTTTTTCTTTAGGCCACAAGCCCCTAATTAAAGTTATGGAGTGGAGTCTAATTAGAGCTGTGGAAGGCAGACCTTCGTTACATGTGCGAGTGATGCATAGGCTCACGTGCCGGTGCACCAGATGCAACTCGACAGCCCCTTCTGCTGTTGTGGCCTCTGGTGTTGTAGCGCTTAATTAGTGATTGGTTATCCAAGTCATGTCCAGGAGCACCCAGAGGGCTGGTCTGCAAGACTATATGATATCAGCGATCAGGTCACTTCAGACCACTGAATTCTTTTTACGGTTCTCACAATTTAAAAAAAAGATTTTTTTGATATTAGGAACCAGTATCTGAGATTTAAAATGTGTTTTTGATTGATTGATATTGACATGAAAATATTTGAATGAGGCAGTAAATGTGTGGGATGGTTAAATATTTCCAAAGTAGCTTTGGCTAGATAATACTATTTGAATTGTAGGGATACTTGTCTTCACATCATGGGACATCAGTATCTTCAAAACATAAAACAAATATATTGATCAACTATACACTGATCAAACACAGATTTCTTTCATTGTATCTTCTCAACAGAAATGTCTGTAGATGCTTGAGTTAAAAAAAAAAAAAAAACCTCAAAGATGTAACAGACTGGCCTTTATGACTGTTCAGGCTTCAGCACACGTTTTTACATTCAACTAGACTAAATTGATAACACAACTCACCAAATACAAAATTTATTTTATTTAAGAAATTGACTGCATATATAAAACTGTACTGTACATTCTTTCTTCTTGGATTGTATGCAGTAACAACCCTCTGTATCACTTCAGCATAAATGACTGGGGCTAAACTGTTGAATGGGTGTTCATGTATAAATGAGTTAGACAATACAACCAAAATGAATTTTAAATGGATTTTTCCGGTTTAGCATCTATACATGGATTGCATGGACCTGGACAGTAAGCTCTTTTATTTATTTGAACAAAATTTGAGGAAAGCTCTATTACATTGCATGGGCCCTTTAAGAGAGAAAAGCAGGAGGACGGGATAATAACATAACGGCATAAAAGAGCCACTTCAGCACAACGCAGCATGAGTGTCATCAGTCACCACATGCTCCATTTCTAATAATCTCCGCCTCCTGCTCTGCTATAAAGGTCAGCTGAAAGAAACAAAGGTTTTACAGTGCAGTGTGTTAACTTTAATTTGCCTACCGTGACAGCAAATCTGTGAAAAACGCCATCATTTTCTATACACTACATCAGCAGATCTATTCATTCATAATATCACTAACCCTCTTAAATCCTTCAATAAACTAATGGATACAGTCATCAATCCAGCAATGTCCTACTGGCTGCTGGATTTGCTTCCACCTGGCAGGGAAAACATTATGTTCCCATAACTTTGGTTAATATAACCTTCAAGTTCTAATAATGTTTAGAGAAAAACTTTCAATCAAATGTTCAAAAAAGAATGTTTTAAAGAGGTTTATCATTTCAAATAACATTTCTATAAGATTACATGTTTAAAAGGAAGCATTTATTTCTGCATTCAGAGGATGTTTTCAGGATGTTGTCAGGGCCACAGATTATGTTACATGATGATGCTTTTAGAGAACGTTCCTAGAAGAAAATTCTCAACCCTGAAAATGTTAATAAAACATGTATGTAATGTTCTCTGAATGTTTTTAGAGCTAAAAAAAATCATTCTAGCTGGGCTGCTACACAGATGTCAGTCAGTCAAGGTAAACAGACTTATCCATCCATCCATTTTCTAAGTCGCTTCTCCGTCAGGGTCGCAGGGGGGTGCTGGAGCCTATCCCAGCAGTCTTCGGGCGAAAGGCAGAATACACCCTGGACAGGTCGCCAGTCCATCGCAGGGCGGGCAGACAGACAGACACAGACAGTCACTCACACCTAGGGGCAATTCAGCATGTCCAATTGGCCTAACTGCATGTCTATGGACTGTGGGAGGAAACCGGAGAACCCAGAGGAAACCCACACAGACACAGGGAGAACATGCAAACTCCACACAGAGAGGACCTTGGTCGCCCGGCCGGGGAATCGAACCCAGGCCCTCATTGCTGTGAGGCGACAGCGCTACCCACCACGCCACCGTGCCGCCCGCAGACTTATCCTTTTCCATCAATTACTTTTGCTAGGTTTTAAAAACTTTACATAATGTTGGCAAAAAAATAATTTAACCTAATGAGAAACTGCGACTTTTGTTGCACTACATAATGTTGAATGTCCTGTTTAAAATGCTGCGCTAGCAAGATGGACTATATTGTAAAAAAAATATAAATAACTACTCTAAACGTCATTTACATACTCGCAAATACAAGCAAAACTGGCACATTTCACTAAATTGTTTGCTTGTATCTTTTCTCTGCCTTCCTGTGAAAAGTACTGCTTCACATCCCTAAAATAAAACTCACATAGTCTTTTTACATTAGTGGTTAAAATATGTGGCCGTTACCAACTCTGTTAAACATCTGAGCATCCAAATGTGTAAAATGACATGTTAACACAGATCATCTTATTCAATTCAATTCACTTTTTTGTCTAGCGCTTTTTACAGCGATGTTGTCACAAAGCAGCTTTACAGAAGTTTGAAAGCATACAGTTATAACACATCCCCCAGTGAGCAAGCCAGAGGCGATGGTGGCAAGGAAAAACTCCCTCAGTTTGGAGGAAGAAACCTTGGGAGGACCCAAGACTCACAAGGGGAGACCCATCCTCCTCTGGTCAAACCTTAAGATTAAGGATCACCACAGATTGTACAAACAACTGAGGTTTGACATGAGTCCTTGTCTGATTCTATACATCCACCAAATAGAGCCAAGGATGGATTATAGATTACTGGCCCAGTGGGACAAGTGCCTAAGGGTCATTGACTCACAGGGGCCCCGGGGGACCATAAGGCCCAGAGTGACACAAATACGGGGCAATTGACTGTAGACATAAACATTAGATGAAGAAATAGTCATTGAATATGTACAAATAGCTAAATACATTAGATATACACAGTGTTGCCGTTCAAATTTGATGATTAAAGTCTTTAAGTACACAAATCTTATACAAAAAGCATAAACACTTACAATATAAATCCAGTACTGTAATCATTATTGAGGCTAATTTGGTTTACTGTCAAAAAAAGATAAAAATATGTGTTGCTTAAAGTGCATATAAGCGAACATTTTTTAATCTCACTTTTTAGGTGTTTACTTGTTAGAAGGCCACCCAAGCTCTACCTAGATGCTAATGCCAAGACGCCACATAATACCATGATCAGTCTCTGCTAACAGCTGTGCTGTAGCAAGACATCACTAAGAAGGAAACGGCTTTAAAAACACCCATTTAGCGGATTATTATTTTTTCCATTTTGTGGAATCATTGTACATTAAATGTGTCAATATGATTACCACATATTGATTGTGATTCAGGTCAATTACAGTCAAAGCCTCACAGTTTTTCCTGAAATATGTCACCATTTCTCCGTACTACACAATAAGGGAGCATCCTGTATGCACTACTTCTTAGACCATATCTAAGCTTGAATGATCATGTTCAGTATTAAAATCATAGGGTAAACCATTCATCCTATATTTGCTCAGTTGTTTGACTCTTATGTGATTTGGGGTTTGGTGGGTTGATTGCATATTTATACTAAAGAGGAGTATTGTTGATTATGGTATGTTATTATAATCTGCACTGTGTACATAAAGCAGGTCTAGAACTGTAATTTTTTTTTGTGGTATTGCAAATACCTCTAGATTGGGATACTTTTATACATGTATTTTATTGCTATTGTAGCAAAGCTGTCCCAACCTAATTATCCACCATCCTTGATTGTGTGGCAATGCAGATTTTAGTATATTCTGTTCGAGACATGTAAGTAAATATGAAAACATTATTCAGAATTACAAAGATAAGGACATAAGGGTGAGTAATATGGCACCCCTACACTGGGTATACACATACTATTTCTTAACCTAGACGTTAGTTCTACTTAGTTAGTTCTACGTTAGTCTGCCTGCCTCATTCCCATCATTTCAGGGGCTTGCGTTTTCATTAAAGTCTATGCTGCAGTGTTGTTGTGGTGCAGGCCAGTGAAGATAATCCAAGTAGCTAGCTTGTTTGATAAAAATGTAATACCTTCAGAGGTTTTTAATTAGATTGTTTAAGGTGTCTATGGATGAATGCTTAAGTTAGCTAGTTTCAAATTTTTGCCTGAAGTTAGTTTCACTAACTAACTAAAATGGAACTTGAAAGAAACTTGTATCCATTACGTGGCTTTGTTTAACTCTCAAACATTAAATGACCAATGCTTTAGCCAAAAAATGTCATTTAAATTAAAAAAATCAAGAAAGTTCAATTTTGTAAATCACGTATTTATTTTTTTAATTCGTTTTACTTAATCCAAACAAGTCAACAGCAGTTTGACAGATATTACCTGGAATAAAAATCATGATTTATGGAAATTGATTAAAATATCTGTTTTCGTAGACAAGCTTTTCATATAGACATACAGCACGTGCCTGGTGCCAAAAAAAGAGTAAGTTGAAACTTGCAGAAAGAATTAGGACATAGGGATGATAATGCAGCTTGTATTTTGTGTGGTTGTCATGCAGGGTTAATACTGAGCAGGATAGCATGGATGATGGTGAGTTTTACATTTATGTGCTGTTGTATTAATGGAGCTTAGGGGAGATCAGAATGACAGTTAGCCGACAGGAGGAGGTCAGAAGGACGGTGAGCAGGCAGGACTGACTAGCAAAGAGGTGAGAGTTGTTATGTGTGGGTCTGACTTGCTGGAAGGTTTGCTCTGGAATACTTTGTTGGTGACCCCTGACTATGATGTTTTTGTCTTGTGTGCCACATGAGCTGATGTAAAGCGTTTCTCATCATCTACTGACTGCAGATATTACATTAATCAAGCAAGATACTAGAGCCCGACCAATAAATGCACATGCCGATTTTATCGCCCATCGGAGCTAGCTGCAGGTAAACTGGTATCTGCATTTTTAACAGCCAATAAATGGTAAAAAAAAAAAAAACAGAAGACAGATCCTTCAACCATGTAATGAGTGTTGTTACTAAGCAGAGTAAAGCAGAGTAACTTCACAGAAATAGTCTGCATTCATGATAAGCTGATGTCACTTGAAATAAATTACTCAAATATTGCTAAAAAAAAATCGCTTCACTTTCCCCTTAAGCTAAATAAGTCTGGCAACATTCATGTCAGCCGTGTCTACGTTTGCGGCAGTACAGTCAAAGCCAGTGTCAAGCAAGCATAACAATTAGCCTACATTTAAAATTTACAGTAGTTGAGAAGTGTATTCTAAGCTGTTGACAGACTTGATTGTAGATTTATTTATGAAACTTATGAAACAATGCAGCAGTTCTAGCAAGAAAACAAACAAGGGTTCTATCTTTTCTCCCTAGCTCGTCACTTCTAAATATTCTCCTGCAACATTGCTTACAGCAGCTTATAATGGTGTTCATCGCAAAATTAGGTTGCTCCACAAAGCTAGCTAATGCTGCGATTGTCAGTGGAAACACTGTGTAGGTACATGTGTAATTTTTTAAGGCATTAATGGCAACATATTAAGACGTTACATTTTCGTTACATTCCAATTTTAACCTACAGATATCCATCCATCCATGCATCCATTTTCTAAGCCGCTTCTCCGTCAGAGTCGCGGGGGGGTGCTGGAGCCTATCCCAGCAGTCTTCGGGCGGAAGGCAGGACACACCCTGGACAGGTCGCCAGTCCATCGCAGGGCAGACAGACAGACACAGACACAGACAGTCACTCACACACTCACACCTAGGGGCAATTTAGCATGTCCAATTGCCCTGACTGCATGTCTTTGGACTGTGGGAGGAAACCGGAGAAAACCCACGCAGATACGGGGAGAACATGCAAACTCCACACAGAGAGGACCCTGGTCGCCCGGCTGGGGAATCGAACCCAGGCCCTCCTCGCGAGCTAAAAATAGAGCCACTACCTCTCCACTTTGAGAGGAGCCAGTTAAGATGGTTCAGGCATCTGATTAGGATGCCCCCTGGCCACCTAATGTTGGAGATTTACCAGGCACGTCTGATTGAGACAAGACCCCAAGGTCTTTTTAGGACTCGTTTGAGGAATTACATTTACATGCTGTCCTGGCAGCGGCTCAGATACCTTCATTTATGTCATTTCCTGTCAATATAGCCATTATATACAAGTTCTGTGGGAGGTTAGAAAAAGCAACTTAAAACGTACAGTGCTTAAAACTTTAATCTTTGAGAGACAGGAGAAAAAAAAGCTCCACTCTTGCTTTAGATCTGAAAAAAAATCACAAGTGTTTCTGTCCATCATTCCACTAGAGAAACTTTAGAACATTAGAAGCAGAAAATACAACCAATGCCCAAGACTGAATTTTGGAGGTGTGGAAAAATGTCTCTGCGGATTTCTTTGAAAAACTGAAAGCTTACTAAAGTTTACTGAAAACAATGGAAGCTGTGGTAAAGGCAATGTTTGGTCATTTTCTGTTAAATATTTGTTTTTGCTCTTTCTTGACATTGAATGAATGAAAGAATGGATGAATGAATACATTACTTATGTTATGAATGGCCACTTTGAAAGTAAATTAAGTAACTGAATAGTGGTCTCTGAATTTTGCCTCTATAATTTTTTCATAAGAGGACCACAGACAAAATTGATAAAGTGTAGTACATAGTATAATATACACGGTGTGGGGCATAGAATGGGCAAGGGCCCTACAAAAATAACCCTACAAAATCCAGGCACCAACTGTACCTAAAATTACTCAAGGGACTTTTAGTTGAAGGTGGGGTCACAAGGACATACCACTGACACAGCTCTCTAAGCTGGAAAATGTAGTTGGTGAAATAATTGACACTTACTACCTCCTTGCTTCTTTAGGTAAGCACAGTGTACACTGGACTGCAATAAAAACACAGGGAGAAATGGAAAGATAGGGGTTTTAGGCAAGCAACACTAAAGGATATCTTCACAAACCCTTGCATGCTTCTGAAAATCTATCATGTTTAAAAGAGATAGCAATAGTGTTAGTTTTGTAGCTATTGGTATAGAAGCTGTAAAAGCTTCCTTGTAAAGAAATACCACTTTCAGTCATATTTCCAGATAATCTGCTAATGTCATTCAGACAGTGGGCTTCACTCTAAACTAAATTCAAGTGCTCTGAAAAATCCTGTATCTTTACTCTTTGTAGATTCACTGATCTGGATGAATAAAGTGTTTTAGTATTTCAGAGGCTTTGAGTCTGCAGTTCAACAGATGATTATTTACAGACCAGCTTTAATATAAAGCTAGCATAAGCCTCTTCATAGCTGCTGAAACTAAAAGCTTCAGTTTAGTTCTTCTAATCTTAATCTTAAGGCATTGTCACTTTCACTTTGTGCCTGCAAAACTGAGTTTAAAATTTAAACTGAGTGTAAAATGTGTCATTAGAAATCACACGGAAACTACAAAGCCACAACCATTACAGTTCTGCTGACATGTCTCTCGGAACCATGGGACTCATAAGCTGTCCTGTGAACACATGGACCGGTCATCAACCAAATTCTGTTTAAACTTTCTGGCAGCTCATATAAACTCGTTTCAGTGGACTTTACATAGCTTTCCCTAACCTTTTGACTGACTATGCCTGCTCTGTTGTTATGGTGATCGTCTACAATCAAACCAAGAAAGATAGCTTTAGAGACAAGAAGCCAGCGAGAGCCTGGAATCTTGGCTTAATGAACAAAATATATTGTTGCATTAATAACCAAAAAGATCAGAGAAAAAAAAAAGTGCCAAATGGAAAACAAAATGTTTTTAGAGTGATGCCTCAAAAAAAGAGCCAGTTTCCATGTATGGGTTTTTATAAAACCATCTTTGGAAATGTGTGTGTGTGTGTGTGTGTGTGTGTGTGTGTGTGTGTGTGTGTGTGTGTGATTCTTTAAACTTTTAAAAGTTTAAAGAACATTTACAAAGGTTCTATACCAATTTAAGGTTATTCCTAGGTTGGTTTTGTTTGCAACCATTGACACTCTTACAAATTCTCATATATTTGGCATAGATTATCTTTAGGAACTTTAAAACATCATCCATAACCTCCTAATTCACATTATAGATATGAGGTGGCACGCAGTCCAATTACTCTTGGTTATTTGTCAGATATATGAAGACTAAAGGTTGCTGAACTCAAATTTATAGACACAGCCAATGCCTGATTTATGAAGGTCACCAATCTTTTGTTTAATAGATGATTTGATAGGTCAAGGACAGTTGATCTACAGTGAAATTTGAAGTTGTAGATAATCACTATGATAGTTTCACATTTCAAAATGCCAGTTTGTTGTTTAAGCCAACCAGAGCTGTTATTAAACTGTCTGAAATTGTTCTCAAGCACGGTAAGAAGGATAGTTGGAGAAATTAGACTTTTCAAGGATCACAGTTGGAGACCTACAGGAGCTGCTTGGATCCCAGAGTCGCTAATTTTTCAAAACAATAATTAGATGGCACGTTCATACTAGCAAACTATTTAGAAAGATTACCAGAAGAATGTCTCTATTTTCATCACAGTACAAATGTATATTTCAAGACTTTGCTTAAACATCACTGAAACACTGATCAGAACTTGGCATAAACAGAGCTTTTTGCCTTCTAACACTGCAGGTAGAGTTAATGTAACAGGAATTAAGGTCATGAAGTAAAGAACCTGCATTGTAAGTTAAAAAGTTGTGTGTACAAGGACAGAAAAATGCCTGAATGATCTGGAGAGATTTTGTAAGGACAGAAAGTCTATTTATTTTCAAATCCAAATCATCTCCAAAGTGTGGACATCCAACGTATGAAATCAATGAGTGTCAATAATTGTGATGCATTTTTCATGTGCAAAAGTAATCGCTAGACCATCACACTGCCACCGCCATGTTTGACTGTTGGAATGATGTTCTGATGGTGGGATGTGGCATTAGTTTTATGCCGGATGTAACGGGACCCATGTTTCCACTTTTGATGCCTTAGTCGGTAGAATATTATACCAAAAGTCTTGGGGGTCATCTAGATGGTTTTTTTGGCAAATGCAAGATGGGCCTTTGTATTTTGTTGTTGTTGTTGTTGATTTTTTTTTGTTGATTTTTTTTGCACCAAGCTTGTCTTTCTTATTGTGGAATTGTGTACATTGACCTTAACTGAGGCAAGTGAAGCCTTTAGCTTCATAAAACAGTGCAGTTTTTGTGTTTGGCGAGTGTTAAGTAAGATTGTAAGATCAGATTGTAAATCAACTTGTAATGCTCAGTTTATTAACTTTGAAATGTAGCCCAATATGTTTGTATACTTTTATAAAGATATTGAACTTTTGTTTCTCTCTGTTTTTTTTATTAATAAGCCCTATTGTCTTTTAGAAACAACAGTGTAAATGACAAAAATGTTAACATTATCACATTATCTTGACTTTTCAATTCTATATGAAAAATGCATTGTAATGCATATTGTTACACCCCTACTGTTACCTATTTAAGACATTGTCAGCAATGAAGATTCAGATACTGTTCTTCAGATGGGTTGCAAGGTCTAAATGGCATCCTAATCGTGGAATCACCTGTCTTCCATTTTGGTGATTAAACTTCTGCATTATCTATTATTTTTCTTTTTTTTAATAAAGGATGCAGCTTTACAGTCGCTGTTTACTGTGTGATGTTTTGAATTTGCACAATAAAACACCTCTTTCATTTTGTGCAAATATAATAGTTCTTCTACAAGGCTGTTGGAAAAAAAATATTTAAAGAAATCTGCATTTATTATTCATTATAGCAATTCTACCATAGAGCACGATTATTAAAGTTTCATACATCATCACATAAAAGCCCTTCGTAGTGGAAAGTAAAACATATGACTGGTGCACTGGTACAGTGTTCAGGGTCCATAGTGGGACTGGCATCACATCATGACTTTGATGTGGCTCTTAATGAAGTGTTACCAGTGATGCCCCTGTTTAGTGATGAACAATGCCCACCGCAACATTGTAGCTCACTGTTATGGTCGTGCTCCAAGATGATAAATAGGACAGGCTGATAAATAATGAAATAGAAATGAATGCATGAGCAGATTTGAGGAGGAAGACAGAACTGGTTTTTATAGAAAAAATGCATTCAATGAGGCCTGATTTCTTTTTTTTTCTTGACACAGATATAGTAACTAATATGTCTCTGTTTAAGCCTGCCAGAAGTTGAGGAAACAGCCTTTGGGGAATTTCCCTTTTGATCAATTTTGTGAGGCTGAGGAGGCTTATGTGTGAGCTCCTCTCACACTGCCTCAGCAACACGCAATGGTTCTTTCTGAATTCATCGGATTCAGAGTCTGTACTCTTATTAGTGTTGTCCTTTTGGCTGCTTCTCCCCAGTCCAGTCATTTTGACTGACATTTCATACGACAAATCTGTTCTATTTCTCTAATAGCCTTTTAAAGTACTTCCACATAACACAAAGGTTCTATAACAATGAACAAAAGCCTCAAATCCAACCATTAATCCACGTGCACACAAATAACTCTTTACTGAATGTAATGTTTTAGCTTTAAAATAATAATTCTATGAAAAGTCTAATTTACGCAATTTTCCACTTAGCTAAGAATGCTGTGGTCAACCTTTTTGAAGAACGGGAATACCGTAATCCAGTTCCCATCATGCAGGGCGTAAAGGGGAGTTGGAATTCAGAGAGCACCTGTTTTGTTCATTTTTCATAGTTAGTAAGTCACACTGTATTCTAAAGCACACTGGCATGTCTGAGGGAAATCCTGGATGTGGCTTGAGAGAAAAGATGAGGTTGGCTGTTGCCTCATAATAGCCTTGTAACTCTGTGATAAAATAAAGAAGCAAAATTTGGACACCAGACTTACCTTGGCTGATCTGAGGTAAGTAGAAAATTGTGTAAATGTGATTTTTGTTCAATCATTCAAAACATATATAGTATATACATTAATTTAAAACATATGTAGTGTATATAATTATCATTTATAATTGCATAGGTGAGATGTAAGAAAGATGTAAGAGCTTCAAAAGATAAGGCTGTGGAAGCTGAGAATCCCAAAGTCTTGGGGGAGAAGAAGAATCTGTTGCCAAGGAGACTACTTGGGTTAAGGTGAACCAAAAACGCGAAAACGTGTGAAAAATCATGTGGCAAGATCAGTGCCTCCTGCTTGTCTCCTGTCCTGCAGGCATTAGATGTTCAGTGCATCTGAGCAGAAGGAACTTCTGCGAGATGTCCAATAAGGGCTGTCCCTAGTGAACGACGCAACAGCAGTCCCTGGGAGAGCATAAGACATCAGATGTTTTACAGACACACATTAGAAAGTACACTAGGAAGTGTCTCACATTTTGTGCTGTGGTGCACAGGACAGAAGTAAAAAGAATCATTCTGTAATCATGGGTACAGTTAATGTCTGTGGAGTATATTTTTGTGTAATTGTAACAAAACTATCGATATTGAGCTATATATATATATATATCACTGTTGTTGGAAGAAAACCTCATATCTCCAAAATGGTAACTTTACAAGAGGAGGAAAAAACTTACTTTACTTTTAATGTCAGGATAATGTCAATGGAACCACAATTTTTTCCAAGTCATTTTGGGCCAATTCCTTTGGTTCATTCATCATTAAATTTACACACAATGTAAAGGACACTGGGTACTTTTAAGTTATGTCAAAAACAGAAAAACGAGATTTCATTCTGATGGCAGCAATATACACTGCTCAAAAAAATAAAGGGAACACTTAAACAACACAATATAACTCCAAGTAAATCAAACTTCTGTCAAATCAAACTGTCCACTTAGGAAGCAACATTGATTGACAATCAATTTCACTGCTGTTGTGCAAATGGAACAGACAACTGGTGGAAATTATTGGCAATTAGCAAGACACACTCAATAAAGGAGTGGTTCTGCAGGTGGGGACCACAGACCACTTCTCAGTACCTTTCTGCTTTCTGGCTGATGTTTTGGTCACTTTTGAATGTTGGTGGTGCTTTCACACTCGTGGTAGCATGAGACGGACTCTACAACCCACACAAGTGCAGCTCATCCAGGATGGCACATCATTGCGAGCTGTGGCAAGAAGGTTTGCTGTGTCTGTCAGCGTAGTGTCCAGAGGCTGGAGACGCTACCAGGAGACAGGCCACTACACCAGGAGATGTGGAGGAGGCCGTAGGAGGGCAACAACCCAGCAGCAGGACCACTACCTCTGCCTTTGTGCAAGGAGGAACAGGAGGAGCACTGCCAGAGCCCTGCAAAATGACCTCCAGCAGGCCACAAATGTGCATGTGGATGGTATGAGGGCATGACGTCCACAGATGGGGGTTGTGCTCACAGCCCAACACCGTGCAGGACACCTGGCATTTACCAGAGAACACCAGGATTGGCAAATTCGCCACTGGCGCCCTGTGCTCTTCACAGATGAAAGCAGGTTCACACTGAGCACATGTGACACACGTGACAGAGTCTGGAGACGCCGTGGAGAGCGATCTGCTGCCTGCAACATCCTTCAGCATGACCGGTTTGGCAGTGGGTCAGTAATGGTGTGGGGTGGCATTTCTTTGGAGAGCCGCACAGCCCTCCATGTGCTCGCCAGAGGTAGCCTGACTGCCATTAGGTACCGAGATGAGATCCTCAGACCCCTTGTGAGACCCTATGCTGGTGCGGTTAGCACTGGGTTCCTCCTAATGCAGGACAATGCTAGGCTGGAGTGTGTCAGCAGTTCCTGCAAGATGAAGCCATTGAAGCTATGGACTGGCCCAGGTCTGGGAGGAGATCCCTCAGGAGACCATCCGCCACCTCATCAGGAGCATGCCCAGGCGCTAGGGAGGGAGGTCATACAGGCATGTGGAGGCCACACACACACAATACTGAGCCTCATTTTGACTTGTTTTAAGGACATTACATCAAAGTTGGATCAGCCTATCGTGTGTTTTTCCACTTTAATTTTGTGTGTGACTCCAAATCCAGGCCTCCATTGGTTAATAAATTAGATTTCCATTGATGATTATTGTGTGATTTTGTTGTCGGCACATTCAACTTTGTACAGAACAAAGAATTCAATGAGAATATTTCATTCATTAAGATCTAGGATGTGTTATTTGAGTGTTCCCTTTATTTTTTTGAGCAGTGTATATTAAGATCAAGTGACCCTTATTAGTCCCACAATGGGGAAATTTCACCTCTGCATTTAACCCATGGGATGAAACACCACATACACACTAGTGAGCACACACACACTAGGGGGCAGTGAACACATTTGCCTGGAGCAGTGGGCAGCAGTTAGGGGTTACGTGCTTTGGACACCTCAGTCATGTACTATCGGCTCTGGGGATCGAACCGGCAACCTTCCAGTCACAGTGCGGTTCCCTAACCTCCAACCCATGAATGCACAAGTTAACTATTTAAAAAAAAACACTCATGAACAATAATGAATGGTTTGTCCCCAGGTTACATGACCTGCACCACATGATAGCATTTCCTTAGGAAAAACATGCCTGATTTCCTTAAAGTTATGACCTCTCTTTTCTTTCCAAATATTTGTTAAAAAGATGGGTTTGGGTCAAGAGCAGATTAATCAATGGACAAGAGTGATAGACCAGTAACACTGCTTAAATTGCAATAAAATGTATGTAGTGTTTACAGAAATAGAGTTTGGAAGACGTGCTACCTAGTTTGGCTTTACCGAATAGATCTGAAATGTTAGAAATCGTCTACTGCACGGCTACCAAATATACACTGTCTAAACATGGGCAGCATGGCCAGGAGTTCATGGGTTTGATCCCTAACGATGCCACAGCCATCCATTGCCTGGAGTCCAAAAGATAAATGGTCTTGGTTCTCCTTCCCCCTCCATCACTCAGCGTGATACCAGTTAATGCTGCTGTCTGTGCGCTGACAGCATTGGCAGTTAGTTTTCTTCTCCATGCTTATTGAGCTGTCCAGTGACTTTGCATTATCAGCAATTTTGAAACGAAGCAGTGACACTTCATGTGTCTCAAGTTAGCCTTCACCCTCCTAGCTGGGTAGCATTGTGTGTTATGGAGAGACCTAACTGGAGGATCAAATTGGCTATGAATAAACTGGGGAGAAAGTTGGGAAAAAATAGCAGGTGTTACTCAGTAAAGGTAAAATGATGGACTACTATCACGGTCTACTATATGTTTGCATGCATTTACTATAGTATACACCATATGCCTGCTTGTTTGAGTATGCTACACATTTATCTATTTAATTTCAAAAGTCACATTTTTATTTTTCAGTGGTCTAGGCAAATTATGCATTGTAGGTAGAAAACAAAGGCCAGAAAGGTTAGTCTGGATTGGTGTGACCTGTATTCATCTGGGCAGAGTATACTATCTTCCATCAGAAAGTGACTGAGAGTCAGCAAGCTTGCTTTGCAGTTTGAAGATCTTGACTACTTTGAAATGAATTCATTTTCAGACAGAAGCAAATCATTTATGCATGGCAAAGGAGACAGTGGTTGTCATATCCTGGAAAAATGTTGAAAACTGCAAATCCATTATCAGTCTACACTTAACCTAAATACCTCCCACTATATGCTACCTTTCCTTCCAAGAAAAACAATGTCCCAATTACTGCACTTCAGCTGAGATTTAATCGAAGAGATATTTGAGCCTCATGGATTCCACATGATAATCTTTAAAGCAGTGTCTCGGGCATGCAGAGGAGGTTGCCTAGCAACAGCAGGTTTTCATAGGGCCTCGGTGCAATTGGGGCTACGTGTCCTCTCTCTCTCTTTCTCTCGTTTGCCCCCCGGTTCTGCCTTTACACTAAACTCTGGCTAATCTCTATCTCTTTACTGAGCACTGGATTCAGAACAACCAGGGATTTGTCACTCGTGAAATTGGCAAGGAAAAAAAGGGAGACAAAAAACAAAAACGGTCAATAGCCTTACAATATTAACAGAGATGAAACATCGTGAAATACAGATGCTTAGTACTAATTATTATTTTCATATAAAAATGGTTTGCTTATATGTGTGATTCTTGAAAAAAGATCTGAATTATTTAGAACTTTGACAGCCACATGCAAAAGTTTAGACACACCTGTACAAACTACATTTGTTGACTTTCTAAGTGATTAACTTATTGGATAAGAAGCATAAAATATAAAATGTGCCAGAACTTTTTTTTCCCTAATAGGTTAAATTCATCAAACAATCAGTAATTGCACCTTAAAATGTGCAAAAGTAAATTTTCTGCAGAGGGTATTTTAACTTATTATCAGAAAAATAACAACATGTAAAACTGACAGATTCTTCAGACGCATACATCTCATTCACAAAAACATTATTCTCTAAAGTATCATCCACTAAAATATTCTTCAGGCAAACAAAAAGGTTCCTCTATGACACCACTCCAAGGAATCCCTTTGGCACCTTGATGAGAGAAAATGTTTTGTGTGCTTAGTGAGTAATGTGTGGAAACAAGAAACATCTAATGCTATGATAAAGACTTAAAGACTTACTATCCTACTGATGATGTGTGCTGAAGGTGAGAGGAGTTTTTGAAAAACTGCAAGTACTTTAATGAGGGTGCCTGTATGCCTATATTCTATAAGCTAGCTAATGTAGAAGGAAGCAAGGCAACAGTATCATTTGTCCATTAGAGAATTTCTTTATTATAGTGGTTGTATGACATAGTTGGGTAGTCCATGCTGGGTATTGTCGTGAGCAAACACTGAAGGAAAAGAATACAAGATCATAAATCCTGCCAAACTGATGTGGCCGTGTTGCAGAACATTACATAACATAACAAATAACCCATTAAATGCTAGTTTGCTAGTCAGAGTGCCCCTTAAGAGACCACCTCTGAAGCTCTAAGATGTCTTAGGTAGCGGTCATCATGACATGCAGTTTGAGGTTAGGAACAGAACCTGAAGTGAATGTCTGTTCCATTTAGAATCATAGAGCACTAGAAGCTAGGTGCCGTGGAAAGGGAATTTGAAGTGAACGCGAACAGAGTGACATTCATATGGCGTGACCTTATGCCTTGTGCATTATCACTGTAAGTGGAGACTTACAGTGCAGCATGCTTAGCATTCATTTTCCAAGCCAAGTACGCAATATAGAGAATGGAATTTCCTACGGTGATGTGGAAATGTGTTCTGTGGTGCGTTGAGTAATGCGTATTACACATACACTGTGCACGCAGTATGTGATTACACAATCGTAATCCCTTGTGTGTGGATGCTCATGCATGCACTCCCCTTTTTCTCTCTCTGCCCTTCCCCCAGCAATCCTGCTGCCTGTCCTCCTTTATTCTCATCATCCATCCTCCTTTCCGCTTTGTTCGTTCACCTGCAGCCATTCTAGCTCACCCTCATTGTCTTAAAAAATTTATTAAGATGGGGATTTCACAAGCCAGAGTAATCTTCTGTGTGGTCAGTGTCACTATACCTAATGTCCTCAAGCCTTTTTTTCAATGATCTCTGGAACATTTGTTCATCACATTTTGGCATATACAGGAGGCTTAATGTACTTGCACGTCACTGGCAACAGAGTATTCCAATGTCCAGTTGATTTTCGCCCCTAATCTGATTCCATCAATGGTGGGGGATTACATTTGACCCTGGTTGCACGGTCGCAGATGTTGAAGCTTCTGACATGCATTAAGCCCCTGACATGTGGACCACTTGTGTGAGTTTGCTCAGATCTCAGATCAGCTGGATCATTCTTCCACTGGCCTTCCAAAGCAATATTTTGCTGCTGTGAAGGGATTGTAGCCATGTGATTGGATTTGGAAATGGAAATGGGTTTGCTTGTTCAGACACAACCTGCTGGTTTATTGTTGAGTGTGTTTTTCCTGGACATTGACGTTCAACTGTAATAGCAATAAGTGACCGAGTAAATAGACTTCTTCTAGCTAACTCTCTAACTTCGACTCTGCTTGTTACAGAGCTCAGCCTTCTCTTTAATCAGACTCATCATGTTTATCCATATATGACAAAGGCATGGCAATAAGTGTCTTTATTTTTTCATATGAGTACTCTGAGGATACCTCCCTCTACTTCCACAAAGAGCAAGGGAGAGTTTTGTTTCCATACATAATTGTATACGGGTTTTTACGCACCTTTATTTTTAAGAGTCTTTAAAAAAACTTGAACTGGTATGGAAACTGTACATTATGTACATTACTGTACATAACTGTACATTCCATTTAAATGCTCTTTAGGCAACCAAAATGGGCTGTTCTTTAGCATTTAGCTCTGCTTCAGAGCCTTTTATTGAACATTTATTTGTGAGAGTGTATGAAAAGTGTCTAGAAAAAGAAATGTAATTTCAAAGAACAAAATGCTGTTCTTCTATAGCATCACTGCGAAGAAGCCTTCCTGTCAGCTTAATGTTTAAGAGCATTGGATATGGTGGGTCGTCTGTAACTTTACAAGTGTATGTGCAAGGGAAGTGGGATTGTTGGGTTTTGCAATGACCTTATTGCGTCACCTGACATTGTGAACAACCTGAACTGACAGAAAGAGACAGTGGGAGGAAAGAAGAAAAGCCTCAAAAAACAAAAAAAAATAAATAAATAAATAAAAGGCATGCAGCAAATTTAGGGAAGCTAAGAAAAATGTTAAAAAAGCACAGGCTGAAGGCCACGGGCAGTTTGATCTGACAAAGCAAGGACATAGGGTGTGTCAGAGTATGAACACCAGCTCCTCCTCCACATGCTTGCCCGGACTAAACTTTTCCACTCCTCTCATGCATGCCGGGCCTTGCTGTGTCCTTGGCCCTGTTCCAAACACTGACTTTTGTGAACATTTTACACAGCAGGAATGTTGTGTACAGGAAGTATGTTTATATATTTGTAAAAGATGGAAAAAGTTAACATCTTTGCAACAGTGGATTCTTAGAAGAATCCCTTATGTTCTAGGTATGAACTAGGTAAGTGTGAGGTACAAGCTCCAAAGTTCTAGGTAATTATTCTGAATGACATGACAGTAAGCTTCCAAGATGGTCAAACTAGATTAAAGTCCATGTAGTTACTGAATAAAAAACCTTAGCATGTAATAGGCCTGGGATTTTAAGACGGTTAACCAACAAGTTCTAGCTATTAAGCTGGTATAGTAAATACCTCAAAATTGGATAATTATTTGGAGTAGCAAGGATTTGCGATACTCTCACACATTATTCCCTGTAATGTGACACATTAATAAGGAAAGTAAAATCTGAAAAACCTAAGTACCTGGTAGTAATTTGAGGTGAAAGGCAGTATAAAGATAAACATAAAATGTAAATCTATTACCTAGAACTGAAACTGAATCTGGGCATTAAGAGCAGTGATTCTTAGTGTGATTAGTTTGGGTCTTCAACATTTTTACTGTTGACATTCCTGCTTAAACATGTGATAATAAAGTAAAATTTAGTGTGTTTGTTGGTATTTACCACCACATTATGCCAAGTAGATAAGTAAATACAAGTTTAAGATACGTTACTTTGTCCTTTATCAACTTGATAACTAGAACCTGTTTGGAAATTCAGTGTAATTTAGTTCATTTATACTGTCTGCATACTTCTTATCCAAAAAAATTAGTACTTTGGAGACTGTACCACACACTTACCCAGTTAATATCGAGACCCTCTTGGGCATTTCCGTGTTATTTACTTGAACTGTCTCAGAACTTACCATCATGTTACCTGACCTAATTACTTAGTCATTTGGAGTTTATATTTCACATGTATTTGGTTAAAACCTAGAACTTTAGGGACTATGAAGGAAAGCGTTAATAGATTCTTTTCTCTTGCAATGTAATATGATAATTTTCATATTTACTAATAACAATAGAAAGAGGTATAGAGGTTCCTTTTATTAATTGTGTCTATATGCTAATTTGTCATACATTTTTTATGCATTGGACTGGCGGCCTATCTGGGATGTATCTTGCCTTCTGCCTGATGACCGCTGGGATAGGCTCCAGCACCCCCTGCGACCCTGATTGAGAAGCGGCTTAGAAAATGTGTGTGTGTGTGTGTGTGTGTGTGTGTGTGTGTGTGTGTGTGTGTGTGTGTGTGTGTGTGTGTGTTTTTTAAACTTGTGCAAGGCAGGTTCTTTAAGCACTTGCACATTTGACCTCTGACTAATCCAAGGTCAGATGAGATGACACAATGGGGTGGGTCCAGAGTATATTTTATGTGGCTTAAAGTTCACACATCTTAACTAGCCTAGCTCACTTAAATAGACGTGTGATAGACGTGTTACAGAAACTGAAGACCATTAAGAGAGCGAAGAGGAAGGGAGAGTTTTGATTCCATGCATAACTTATGTTGTGATATTTTAAATCATGTCTTTTCTGAAGCTTGTCTTCAGTGTTTGGAATGGTCAGTGAATATCATTTGTGGTCAGCTTTGTTAATCCATAACCACGCACACAAAGGCTCCAAATTAGGTGTAAAGAATGTTCACAAAGTACATCATGGCATTAAATATTTTAACTTATCATACTATGAAGGTTATGTCATTGTGAGGGTTGTGCCAGGATAATTGTTTTGGCATGGGTGACACCAGGGACGGGCTTGTGGGGCCCAAACCCTGGATGTCCACTAACACTAGCACTTCCTGTGGTAAAAAGTACAATATTGTTATTTATAATAACTTTTAAAATGATCAAAGTACACTGCTCAAAAAAATAAAGGGAACATTCAAATAACACATCCTAGATCTGAATGAATGAAATATTCTCATTGAATACTTTGTTCTGTACAAAGTTGAATGTGCTGACAACAAAATCACACAAAAATCATCAATGGAAATCAAATTTATTAACCAATGGAGGCCTGGATTTGGAGTCACACACAAAAAAATTAAAGTGGAAAAACACACTACAGGCCGATCCAACTTTGATGTAATGTCCTTAAAACAAGTCAAATGAGGCTCAGTATTGTGTGTGGCCTCCATGTGCCTGTATGACCTCCCTACAACGCCTGGGCATGCTCCTGATGAGGTGGCGGATGGTCTCCTGAGGGATCTCCTCCCAGACCTGGACTAAAGCGTCCGCCAACTCCTGGACAGTCTGTGGCATTGGTGGATGGAGCGAGACATGATGTCCCAGATGTGCTCAGTCGGATTCAGGTCTGGGGAACGGGCAGGCCAGTCCATAGCTTCAATGCCTTCATCTTGCAGGAACTGCTGACACACTCCAGCCACATGAGGTCTAGCATTGTCCTGCATTATGAGGAACCCAGGGCCAACCGCACCTGCATAGGGTCTCACAAGGGGTCTGAGGATCTCATCTCGGTACTTAATGGCAGTCAGGCTACCTCTGGCGAGCACATGGAGGGCTGTGCGGCCTTCCAAAGAAATGCCACCCCACACCATTACTGACCCACTGCCAAACCGGTCATGCTGAAGGATGTTGCAGGCAGCAGATCGCTCTCCATGGCATCTCCAGACTCTGTCACGTCTGTCACATGTGCTCAGCGTGAACCTGCTTTCATCTGTGAAGATCACAGGGCACCAGTGGCAAATTTGCCAATCCTGGTGTTCTCTGGCAAATGCCAGGTGTCCTGCACGATGTTGGGCTGTGAGCACAACCCCCATCTGTGGACGTCGGGCCCTCATACCATCCTCATGGAGTCGGTTTCCTACCATTTGTGCAGACACATGCACATTTGTGGCCTGCTGGAGGTCATTTTGCAGGGCTCTGGCAGTGCTCCTCCTGTTCCTCCTTGCACAAAGGAGGTAGCGGTCCTGCTGCTGGGTTGTTGCCCTCCTACGGCCTCCTCCACGTCTCCTGGTGTAGTGGCCTGTCTCCTGGTAGCGTCTCCAGCCTCTGGACACTACGCTGACAGACACAGCAAACCTTCTTGCCACAGCTCGCATTGATGTGCCATCCTGGATGAGCTGCACTTGTGTGGGTTGTAGAGTCCATCTCATGCTACCACAAGTGTGAAAGCACCACCAATATTCAAAAGTGACCAAAACATCAGCCAGAAAGCAGAAAGGTACTGAGAAGTGGTCTGTGGTCCCCACCTGCAGAACCACTCCTTTATTGAGTGTGTCTTGATAATTGCCAATAATTTCCACCTGTTGTCTGTGCCATTTGCACAATAGCTGTGAAATTGATTGTCAATCAGTGTTGCTTCCTAAGTGGACAGTTTGATTTGACAGAAGTTTGATTTACTTGGAGTTATATTGTGTTGTTTAAGTGTTCCCTTTATTTTTTTCAGCAGTGTATAAACTAGAATTTATGCTGGACATTGTCTATTTCATCATTGTTGAAAAGTTTCAATAATACAATAGCAGATTGTTTGAACTCTCTGAAATTGCATGCTGTTGCCTCCTGCTTAAACTGAGCACTGATGGAATGCAGTAGAATTTTTGATTGTGATTTTCTCACTCTTGTGGGTGGTTTCTCACTCATGTGGGTGGTAGACTTAAAATTACATCTTAATATTTCTTAATATTTCCGCAGACTGCCACACATACCTACTATTGTAATACGTTAAATGAAGTGAGAATGTGAGGTATTCTGTTGCATGAATGCGTTTGTAGTTATATAGCCACTGGCGATATTTACAGTGACATTGTTGTTCAAATGTCGTGCCAAATGCTACAGCTGATGCCGGTCTGACTTGTGCACTAAAGTTTGCAGTAAAAATGCCATAATTCAGTTTGTTCTCTGTAGATGCGTTAATGTACTTTCACTTAGAAAATCATGTAAGTTTAAGTGTGCCCTTACACTTCTCCAACACTACAAGCCTTTGCGCAACCTCTGTTCTTCTACCGCTGGTCTGCTTACCATTCTCTTAACTTCACAGCTTTGATGACTTTACATTTTCCCCGAGTAGCCCCACACCTCTGGAACTCTCTCCTTTCTCATCTTCAGCAGGCTAATTCTGTCCTCATTTAAATCCAACCTTAAAACACATCTGTTCTGGCTTGCATACAGTCTCCCCCTATCCTAAACTATTATTGCTCATGTTAGTTCATCATCTGTACTATGAAAATGTATCTTTGTATCTGCTGTATGTTGTTGTGTATTTGTTTGTGTATATGTATTTCTTGTGCCACTGACTGTAATCTGTAAGCATCTTTGGATCCTAGAAAAGCACTATACAAATGTCATGTTTTATTATTATTATTATTATGTAATTGACCATGTGAATTGAACATTTTGCAGCATCACTGGGAATCAAACTAGGTTCTCAGCAATTGTAGCTAGGTGTAGCTATTTTAGTCTGTTGCAGCTGAAGTAGGCATCCTTTCATGTAAACAGGCCTACATTTCCCTGAAGTTCTGCAGGGTAATCATCATTAAATGGCTACCCTTATTTAGTTGAATAGCTCATGTAATGACTATTTATGAGTTCAGACCACACCTTCGATTAATTGACTGTGGCGTAGGAGTAGACATACAATTTTAGGAGCAGGGAAAGAAATGTTAGAGTGTGGGCCTTTCTATGTGCTTTGACTGCTCTCGCAGATAGGGAATACATTAGCTCTGAGGGGAGAGTTTCAAATGTGATTTTATTACACTTCACTTAATGCATAATTCCACTTGCTGGGAAAGAGAAGATTCACATTGGTCCTCCAAGTCTAATGCTTTTAGCAAATCATAGTGTAGCGGGCCTACACTATAATTTGCTAAAAGCATTAGACTTGGAGGCATGTTAACATCCTTGTTTCTGACTGGCAGCCCAGTCCAGGTTTAGACTTCATACTAAGACATCTTATATACAAACAAATATATAACTATACATTGCTAAGACAGATGAAATTCTGCTTGATCCATAATAAGGAACGCTGACAGACTTGCCTGTTCCAGCTAGATGGAGAGTATAAAAAGAACATTTACTGTGCTCAACTGAGCAACTGTAGTGAATCTTATGATGTGGCATCCTTAAATTTTATTACCATGTAGTTACATTCTAAAATTATCTGCTTTTTCTCTTGAGTGGTCAGGGCTGCCTTCTGTCATTTGAAGCTTCATTCTTGGAATAAGTTTAAATGAACACACATAGGAAAAGCAATTAAATAAACATCAGACAGAACTGTTCATAGTGGTAGCGATATAAACCAGAGATCCAAAACATTTAATGCTTCTAAAAGCTACCTCCCAGAAAGTTATTAGACAAAATTGTTACATAAACTTTTCCTCCTGAGGCACTGTTTTACAATAGATTTGAAAAGGTTTGGGCCAAAAATGTATTTTAAAAAATCCATTCATTGTGCAGAAGCAACTGCAGTTGCTGTAAGAAAAATGATTAAAAATCAGATTTTTTACCATTTTATTATGATCATAGGACCATAAGGTACAATATCTCATTGGTGGCAGTTAATTACTGTTACGACGTGACAGAAACCCAGACGATAGCGAATGAGAGGTTAGACGGTTTATTTCGTCTACCTAGCAGCCAAGGCAACAAAAAGGGGCAAAACACCAAGGAGTAGTCCAAGTTCAGTCCAAATGTCCAATAACCAATCCAAACAACCAGCAAAATTACCAAAAAGGGAAAGGCAACAGACGTAGTTAAAAACACGAATCCAAAAGGTCAAAATCACGGTTAAACAAGCGATGACAGGGAGAATACGCTCAGTAAGTTTCAGAGAAAACAATACCTCACACAGACTGATTGTCAAACCCAGGCTTTTGTATTCTGTGCTCTAATGAGACACAGGTGACATCAGTTAAAAGTCTGGGGACTGTAAGCGCTGATAGGTGCGCATGCCTGAGTCCGGAATCATAGGATCACAATTGATCATATTCAAGTTGTAGACATTGCATCCCCTGAGGCCCATCATGCAAAGAAAATCCACTATTTAAACCATTTCACATCAAACCACTTGGAATGACTTTTTTGATCAATCTCCCATGGACTTATGCAAAAGTTGTGTAAAACTGGTGGAACTTCTCTGTAATGAATTATGACCTTTCACAAACATTTGTGAAAGAATGAGTCGCTCTCAGGAGCTCAGTGAATTCCAACATGGTACCATGATAGGAACAAGTGCAACAAGTCCAGTCGTGAAATTTCCTTGCTGCTAAATATTCCATAGTCGACTGTCAGTGGTATTATAACAAAGTGGAAGCGATTAGGAACGACAGCAATTCAACCACGAAGTGGTACACCATGTTAAATGACAGAGCGGGTCAGCACATGCTGAGGCACATAGGTCGCCAACTTTCTGCAGAGTCAATCACAGACCTTCAAACTCCATGTGGCCTTCAGATGAGCTCAAGAACAGCGCATAGAGTGCTTCATGCAATGGGTTTCCATGGCCGAGCAGTTGCATCCAAGCCATACATACATCACCAAATGCAATTAATTGGATTAAGAATGGGATGTCATTCAAGTTCATATGTGTGTGAAGGCAGATGAGCGAATACTTTTGGCAATATAGTGTATGAGGGCATTCTAGGACTGTATTACAGATGGGTTTCACTGATAACATGCCTGTATTATGAAAACTGGAAATGTTCCAGTTGTCTTGCGTTTCTTTAGGTGGAATATCTGGATAAGAACAGGGTATGCCCAAGGCTTTTGAAAAGATGAAGGAGAAAGCCAAGAGCAGGAAGTAGGCCTTATTGTGCTAAAATAGGGCTAATTCTGCTAAACAAGAGGAGTGGAAAATTCTGTTGTTGGGGGAGAAATGGAGTCTGGTAACCTGAGCTATAAAGACTAAAAATCCCTGTCTAGTGTATGCTCTTTCGGCTCTAGACACACACACACACACACACACACACACACACACACACACACACACACACACACACACACACACACACACACACACAATCGTGCTTACATCCTGTCACACACACACTCACACACATACACGCACAATCGCTTTCTTTCTCTCCTCAGCACTAGTTGGGAACAATGGTCTCTCACATGATGCATGCCTGGCTCACACAAAAGCCTCAGTGTGAGTGAGCAACCATCTGACTGGTCACTCTGGCCTTTCAGAGACAGAGCAGAGGGAGGACTGTGTCCTGACATTCCACAGGGTTACTGTTTGGTACAGAAACAATGAGCAGCACTTCAAACTAATCTATTTATTTAACTCCTTCTCTTTCATATTTAATTTTCAAATGTAATCAGTAATGCCTTGCCTATAATATTGTTATGGCACTTAATTTTGATATTTTAATATAATTTAGGGTTGATGATTTAGCTAACGTATAATAATAACCTAATAATTTTCACAATAGGCAATATATTGTGATATTTAGGCAAACAATAAAAGAGTAGTGAGATGAAAAATATTAAATAGGCCATGAAAAATTCTAAGTACACTTTTTTGAAAATTAAACTAAGAAAGAACTAAAGAAAAAAATAAAGCTTTTGTTAGAAATAAATTGGTAAAACAAGATAATGCCACTGCAGTTTGTACTGTTATTATAAACCGAGTTCTAAAATCTGATTGGCGAAACAGCATTTGGAGCTGTAACATACGCCTATGACTGCCTCACTGAAACTAAATACTATTAATGCAAAAACGTTATTAAAAGTTGTGCTGCTGATGACATAAACTTTGACTGCTATACTACTTATATAGACCACTGAGCATGTTGGTAGAACCAAGAACCGTCTTGAATAGTTTCTAAACACATTGGACAAGGTCGATCAACTCAGAAAACAGGCTAACAGGCTCCTGTTTTAATATTCATGTTGGTGTTAGTATTTACTAAAGGATTCACTGTAAAACTGCAGCATCAAAAATATTCAATGTTATTAGAATGTCTTACAAGCTTCAGACATCTGGGTCGATCTGCTATTAGCTATATTAAAATCAGTGTAGGAAAGTGAATGTGTGGCACAATTAGCTTGATGCTAACTAGTCTTGCAGGGCAAGATGTAATCTTGTAATGAGAAATGTCTGGGGACAATTTAGTAGACTTTTGATGCTGGACCACAGCAAAATTCACCACAAATAGGGCTATGCCCCCTCTATGCTGAGTACATTTAACAACATGAGCAAAACCAGCTGGCTAGCAAAATGCTACCTTTGGCTAACTGAATCGTACATATCTACATGCTTACTTGGAGGGGCACTTTTGGGTACTTTTCAGACATGAATTCATACATTGCCCTGTACTACTACCTTGTTTAGGCCAAAATTTCTCAGAATTGTCCCCAGATGTTCTCGGCAAGAGACCAGGTCTGGCCCCACAAGGCTAGATACTAATATAATGCTGGTAAATACTAATGGTGGTTGGTTAGTGTAGTGGTTAACACCTCTGCCTTCTACGCTGTAGCCTGGGGTTCAAGCACCCTACACTATACCAATAAGGGTCCTTGGGCAAGACTCCTAACACCACCTTGGCCTACCTGTGTAAAATGATCAAATTGTAAGTCTCTCTGGATAAGAGTGTCAGCAAAATGCCGTAAATGTAATGCTTATGGAAAAAGGTAATTAATGAAATGACTGCCACATACAATGATGAGTGGCTTAAAGTAATAATTGATTCAATCACTTAATTATTACTAATAATGGATTACCAATACTCCTTATCTGTGACTTTTTTAAGATACATGAAGTCATTGAGGGTTCTAGACGCACTGACAATACCCATGTCATACTGAGAGAAGCATACTGTGACATACTTTGTCAACAAAATAATAACATATCATCATATTACCCAACCCTACATTCAAGAATGACATCTCATTGCTGACTAAGCTTAGCATGTCTCCTACTTTGAATCTCTTTGTTAAGCAAAACAAGTTATACACAAACCTTCCAGGAGGTTTAAATGCTGCTGAAAATTATGTGAGGACTACAGAAAGTATAAGGTCAGCAAAAGGCAAGCAAAAGAAAAGACGACAGACTGCTTTCTTTCAAACTTGACATGTTTATTGTGTTGCCTGATCAGTTGCTACCTCTCTGTCTCTTTTCCTACCGTCTGCTGCTGACATTTCCCTCCCAGTGTATATATGGCCATGTGACTGAGAGAGAGGCTTGTGCAGACAGATTGATTGCTCTTATTGCTCTTTGATGAGCTCTGTGTTCCTCCCCAGAGTCCTGTGAGAGCTGGGCTTTTTGCAGATTGTGGAGATGTGGAGAAACCTACTGTTTGCATGGAGCAGAGAGGAAGCACGAGTTCAACAGCAGTCAGAAATGTAGCAAATAAAATGTCAATGAACTGTCTTCCTCTAGGAGGAGTTCACCGAGTTCTTTAGTTGGGATGTCTAGTCACGTTCCAGTAGCTCCCTGTCAAAAATACAGTGCGTACCCCACCCCAATCATTTCCATGCTAAAGAACACTATTAAGTCTAGAGCCACGAAAAGATTTACTTCTCTAGAACAACCACTGTCACACATAGACAAAACAAGTGATGGTTAGTGGTGATATATGGGATTGAGGAGGCCAAAACAGGCAACAAGCTTACCTACTGCCTTTGAGAAATTGTTGCAGTTTAACATATTATGCCAAAAAGCGTTATTTGGAGCATAGATGAATGCACTTTTTGACTACTCAACTGATGATTCTCATCAAAACACTAAACTGAAAGGTTTTTCAAGTAACCAAAACACTCATTTCAGGATCTTTATTTTTAAGAACAAATTGTGCATAAATACAATGTCTGGAAGCCTAATGGCAAGACAGGTGAACTTCATTCCTATGATGGGTTCGATTTATAAGAATGACTGGATATTCCTGATTGTTCCCATGGACACTTGACTCCCACTGTAATATAGCGCTGTTTTTACTCACATAAACAACACACAGTGAAAGCTAGGCCACACATTTTTGACATTATTACAACCAGAGACATTGTAATAGAGGAGAATAGTGTAGGTTGAAATATGAAAGCCTGTAATTCTCAATATGCCATCTGTTTACAGAAAAAGTACCGCCTTTCAATAAAATGAGCCAATAAGCTTGCTGTTTAAGCTGCATGTGGGAAAAGTTCCCCATTTATGAGAAGATATGAGCAGTAGCCAGAACCAGCTGAAAAAACTGGTTTTTGTGCATTATTCGAGCCAAACACTACAAACTAGATACTAAATTAGAAACAAAAGTCTTGTCTTGTGTAAGTGGAATTAACTCCTTGGGGGCATTGCCAAGGTAGTCATCCAGGGGACAGATGTTCCTACAAGGATGCTGTTACAACTATGCCTCCCAAAGTACACAATGAGAAAGGTCTAGATTTACTTGATATTTTGAACATTGTATGCACAGATTGATCAAAAATGTACTACAGTCGGCATGTAAACAACATACATATCAGTTTTATTGTGCTGATATTGACTCTTCCCCCTCATGGTCTAAAATTAATTGGACAGTATTTGACGCAGCCTCTTTTTTCACTAGTCTGTGTAACTTGATACACATCGCTGTTGTCAGAAGAAATCTTTATATCTCCAAAATGGTAACTTTCTAGGAGAAGGAAAAAACTACTTTATTTTTAAAGTCAATGGAACCAGACATTTTTCCAAGTCATCTTGGGTCATTTCTTTTGATCTATTTATAATGTATTTTACACACAATTTAAAGTCCAGGCAGGCATTTTTAAATTATGTCGAAAATGAAAAACAACAAAAAACACAGATATGACAGCAGCAATATATTTTTTATCTATTTAGGTTGAAAAGCTTGTCTAGTTTAATACATACAATTGTACTGATTACTTGTGCTGTGCATCTACGTACTTTCAGTGACTGGGACAACTAGCTCTTGTGTCTGTTAGATACCTTGCCTTTGGGCTAAGTTGTCACTCACTTTTGGCAGAAATGTTCACAGACAGTAGGTAAGTTTTCATTTGAAGTAGAGTAGGCTCCTACATATAAATATTAATCTTGGTCAACTTGTGTAGCAAGAAACAAAATGTCTTAGCCTGTGCCCTGTTCTCTTCAGGACTGACATAGAGAACCACTGAAGTATAGGAAAAGTGTCAGCACTCTTTATTTTCCCAAACAATTTACTTGGTCATCATATAAACTGCTGGTGCATTTGACCTCAGGTTATCATGGTGCTGGTTTGTGACACTTGTTGAAAACTTAAAAATACATCATTACTGCATCTTTGTAGGAGAGTTCATGGTATTCTATTCCAGAACAAGCTAAAAGATTGAGCACAGACTCTTCATTATTCTCCAAACTTTAGTCAAAAGAGCACTTGTTGCAGTGAAAGTCGGTGCTCTTGAGTGTAGAGTTACTTGTCTGCACCTCAGGTCATTTGCTTAAAACTGGTTCTGTTACTGCAGTGGCCTTCTGTCCTTTGTAGTTCAAAGTTAATGAATGTTAGAGTTTTATGGCAGGTAAGAATGAGAATTATTAAAATGTAACCACATAAAGCAAAGTCAACTACAGTTTAAACTTTAACAAGTTGAAACGTTCAGATCATTTTAAAAAGGCTCTGGATGTTAATTACATGACATTCCTTTGGATTTCACCTTGAATACCCACTATTGATGGCTCCCATTCATATGTGTAGGCTTCACAGATACTACCTGTGGCACTTCTACAAAAACACTCTACACTCCTCCTGTGCTTTTTCAGGCATTCACCAGGACAAACTATTTGTACAGAATGGGAGAGGCATTTCAAACAAATTCACATGCAAATTGACATTTTGGCACCACCAGCTTTGCTCTTCTGTGTGCTGAAATGAGTGTGAGAATCATGTGAACATCTGGTACTGTGGGAAGGACATTGAGGCTTTGCTACTCTTATCTTAAGCTATCTAGTACTGACTGACAACAAACAGCCAACTGTTTACAAAACATGGAGGAGATTAAAGTTTGCATTCGACATTATTCTTACTGTCATAGAACATGCCTGTAAGTCTATAAAGGGTTTAATTATTTTCTTTGAAATATTTTGGCTTCAACTTTAATTAGAACTGAGTGGGATCATAACATATATTTGGGGGATAAAGCTCTTTTGTAATGCAAAGTCAAAATAAAGATCATCAGAAAAGTATGTTCATACTCAGTGAGGAAGCAAATATCAATCATTCCTCTAACTTCTTATCAATGTAGAATAAGGGCATTGTCTGTGTAAATAATTAACAGACATAGGCACAATGCTGATCTCTTTTGCTACAACACTCCATGAATCTAGCTATGGTTACTATGGCAAAGGACTTTGGTCCTCATTTATCATTGGTTGTCATTGAAAGTCCAAGCACACATATGAAGGTTGAAAATAAAATCTAATTCCACCTGCCAGACTCCTCCCAGTGAAGTCAAATCTCCTCCCCTTCAGGCAGGTGAGCCGGTAAGCTATAAAGGTTTGCAAACCTGTTTTGGAACTGCAGAGACTCTGATGTGTCTCCACCAAGATTAACAATTTACTGCTGAATACAGGAAAACTGCTGAAAAACAGGAAAAATGGGGTTAGGCGTAAGTTGGAAAGATTTTTCTTAACTGCACTGCTGAACTAACACATTGTTACATTTAACCAGATTTGATTACATTTTCTAATATGTTGGATCTTTGGCTGTGGCACAGTGTGTGTGCCATCATAATTTTGTCTTACCTTCCTGAGTAATTTCTTTCTCTCTATCTATATTCAGACGGGCAGTGATAAATACAAGCCAGCTGCGACTTCAGAAGATGAGGGTAAAAAAAAGAAAAAGGGAAAGAAACAAGACAAGGACATGGATGATCTTAAGAAAGAAGTTGATCTGGTGAGAAACTTCACCAGGCAATTCACATTCATAGACTAATATTGCTGTTTTATTGTTTGGGTTGCTATGTTAGCTCACATTTGATTCCTTTTTGTTCTCCTAAAGGATGATCATAAGTTAACCTTGGATGAGCTTCATCGTAAATATGGCACAGACCTGACCAGAGTAAGTACAAGTGTGACTGGCTCTAAAAAAAAACCTGAATGGTTAAAAAAAAAGTTATTTCTATACTTTATACTTAAACTTTTAAGTTTTTGAAAGATTAGATTTTAAAACTACATAAAACATCTACAGAGCGTTTCATAAAGCTAGACAATGAGTTTGTTACATGGCAACTTGTACCTAACTTGTCAGTTAATAAATAGCTAACATATTTCTTTCTTTCTTGTTACTGTTTCTAAGGGTTTATCTGCCTCTCGTGCAAAAGAGATCCTTGCACGTGATGGACCCAATGCTCTGACTCCCCCTCCAACTACTCCAGAATGGGTCAAATTTTGCAAACAGCTCTTTGGTGGGTTTTCTACTTTACTCTGGATTGGAGCTATACTTTGCTTTCTGGCATATGGGATCCAGGCTGCCTCAGAAGATGAACCAACAAATGATAATGTAAGAAAAATACACTCCTGTGTTTTTTTTTCTATTTCGGTTGTATATACAGTTACTGCCTGCTTTACTAGTTACACCTACCTTCATTGTCTATTCTATCAGGTCCAATTACCACAAAGGTGCACTTTGCATTTATTTCACGGCATAATTTGTTGGCTGTTCTTTGCCCTGTTCATAAATGGCCAAGACCCCCCACAGGACCACCACTGAACAAATACTACTGTTAGGGTGTATTGCGCTTGCTTGAATTTTTAGGCTTGATTAGACACACCTCACAGGTGTAAAGTTAAGAGACGTTAGATACCTCATTGGTTCCTGCACTGCTTGTGTTAGTCACCATCTAATCTTTCATTAATGATCAGCTTTTGACCACAGGATACTATTCTCAGCTTAGCAATGACCAGAGAACCCAAGTAATAACTATTCAATGGTGGTCCCACAGGGGCACTATCCATCGATGAATGGTGTAAAGGCTAACAAATTATACAGAGAAACAGATGGACTACAGTCTGTATTTGTAACTACAAAGTGCAAATTTATGGCAAGTGGACCAGATAAAATGGACAATGAGTTTAGATACACCTAATAATATGCACCTAATAAAGCAAGTGTATTTGAGTCAACCATCCAAAGCAATGGACAGTGTAGAAAAGAGGTGAAGAAGAGGGTGCAGGCAGGATGGAGTGGGTGGAGACGGGCGTCAGGGCTGATGTGTGACAGAAGGATAGCAGCAAGAGTGAAAGGGAAGGTTTACAAGACAGTAGTGCGTCCTGCTATGATGTATGGTTTGGAGACTGTGGCTCTGTCTAAAAGACAGGAGGCTGAGCTGGAGGTGGCGGAGATGAAGATGCTGAGATTTTCGTTGGGAGTGACAAGGATGGACAAGATTAGAAATGAGCAGATCAGAGGGACAGTGAAGGTGGAGCAGTTTGGAGATAAAGCCAGAGAGGCCAGGTTGAGATGGTTTGGACATGTGTTGAGGAGGAATAGTGGATATAGTGGTCAAAGAATGTTGGAGATGGAGCTGCCGGGTAGAAGGAGAAGAGGTATACCTTAGGGATGTGTTTATGGATTAGTGAAGGTGGACATGGAGATGGTAGGTGTAAAAATAGAGGAGGCATTGGATAGGGCAAGATGGAGGCAGATGATCTGCTGTGGCGACCCCTAAAGGGAGCAGCCGAAAGAAGAAGAAGATTTACTTTATTAATACTATAATTAATACCCTAGTCTTATGTCCCTCTCACTCTCTCTCATACATTCCCACATTCTTTTTCCTGCAGCTGTACCTTGGTATTGTGCTATCTGCTGTCGTGATGATCACAGGATGTTTCTCATACTATCAAGAGGCTAAGAGTTCAAAGATCATGGAATCCTTCAAGAACCTTGTCCCGCAGGTATAAAACCATAAAACAATGTTCCAATATTGAGAAACTCAACTTTACTACTTATCTGACATTACTTATTTAGCTGTATTTTGCTTATACAGCAAGCCCTGGTTATTCGAGACGGTGAGAAGAAAAGTATTAATGCTGAGGAAGTGGTGGTTGGTGACCTTGTGGAGGTTAAGGGTGGTGACCGAATCCCTGCTGATCTGCGCATTATCTCTGCACATGGATGCAAGGTGATGCCATTAAAATGGTTATGCTAACTTGATTATACCAGCAATGCTGAGATCCTTTTTTAATCAGTGTTGGACATTTAAGCTATTTGATCATTTAATTATTCACTCTTTTTTCTGTCCATATAGCTCTAAAATTAAATCTATAGAGTTAGAATAATTATTTGGATAGTAGTACCCATTACCCATTTTGTTTATTTAATTTGGTTACTCAGGGAGTCCCTTAAGGCTCAGTCTTTGGACTTCTTTTGTTTATTGTGTACATGCTTCCTTTTGGTCACATAGTACACAGTACAGCAGATGACACACAGATTTACATTAACACTCGATCTATTAAACAATTCACCCCTCACCCAGCTTGAAAACTGCATAAGAGAAATTGAAGCACAACTTTCTCATATAGTGATAAAACACAATTTGTTCTTATAGGATCCAAATCAACTCTCTCTAAAACTTCTTTCTCTCTTTTCATCGACAATGTAACTCTGTCCCCTTCCCCTCTGGTACAAAATCTGGGGGTTCTCTTTGACTCAACTCTCTCATTCAGTGCACATATCAAATCTGTAGTTAAAACCTCTTTTTTTCCATCTCTGTAACATTGCAAAAATTTGATCTTCACTCTCTTAGTCTGCTGCAGAAACCCTTGCTGATATTAACTCCTCCCATTTATGCAAACTCCAGATGGTACAGAACTCTGCTTCTCACCTCCTCACCCGCACCCGTACACATCAGCATATTACACCCATCCTGCAACATCTCAACAGGCTTCCTGGAAAATATCACATACAGTTCTTCTCCTCATATACAAAGTTCTACATAACCTCCCTATCTATCTCATCTACTTATTCCCTACAAACCAACTCGCACTCTCAGGTCTTCCTCTGCTGGCTTACTCACCGTCCCACCTTCCAACCTGCATGGGTACAGTGATTGTGCTTTCTCTAGGCTGGCTCCCTGACTCTGGAATTCTCTTCCCTCACATTTTCAACAGGCCAACTCTGTCTCTACTTTTTAATCTAAACTAAAAACCTATCTATTTTCTATTGCTCATAACTGTTCTCAATCTTAAACCAGCCCTTTGCCAAATTCTGCTATTTTTTGCTGGTGATGTTATGACTGTGCTTCTTGTTCTCATGTTTGTCTTTACTGTTTTGTATTTTGAAAACCTGTTAGCATCTTGAAAAGCGCTATATAAGTATAATGTATTATTATTATTATTATTACTATTATAAAACATTTTTAATGTTCAAATATATACTTAGTATATAATATTTATTTTAGAAATTGTGGAATTTTTAATTATCAAAATGGGCCAAGCTACTTGATTTCAATGTCCAGGCTCCCCAATTTTTATTCATCCTGCAGCCATTCACATTTTCACAGCAAGGTCATGCAGTTTCCACATGCTATGGCAGGTATCAAGACTAAACTGCACCCAAAAATGTTATGGGACTTTTTCAGCATACCAAAATATATGCTGTCACATTGTACAGTACTAGTACAGACAAAACATATTTATTATAAAGATTTCTTTATTCTTTCGTGACATTCGTCTAAGCTAACCAATTGGTATACATTGATATGGGAATTGTGAGCCGATGCGTATATGTCATATTTTTCATGTACATAACTGCTAATGTCTGTAAACCTTAGGACTACATCTACATGAATGACCATTTTAGAGATATATAACATATATTTCTATAGGTTTACAAATGCAGTTAAATGAACAAAATGTAAACATTGTAGCACAGTAGACCAGTGTCACTTAACACTTTGCTCCTTTGGTGTATAAGAAAACACATTATCAAATATTGGTTTGATATATCAGTCAACCATCTGCCTGATGCAGTTAATGTCTCTGCCAATACCAATATGATTCTGATATTATCATTTATCCTTGCTAACACTTAATCAAAAAGCTATTTACACTGTTCTTCACTATGCTTTCAGTTTCATATTCACATTCCTCTCTAGACCTCCATTCAGAAGATAAGATCAAATGTTCCCCATGCTGCAATTACTTTTAAGTTAGCATTGCCAAAAACAAACAATTTTATACTGATGAATGTTTAGATTTTAAGACAATCAAATAATAACTTGATGCTTACCTTTCAGGTGGACAACTCTTCCCTTACTGGTGAATCAGAACCTCAAACTCGTACTCCTGACTTCTCCAATGACAACCCTCTGGAAACAAGAAACATTACATTCTTTTCCACAAACTGTGTTGAAGGTATAAAAATAAATCATATGAACTTTTCAATACAACTCAGTAGACAAATAAATAAATAAATAACTAAATAAATAACTCTCCTTCAGGTTCTGCTAGGGGTATCGTCATTAACACTGGTGATCGCACTGTCATGGGTCGTATTGCTACCCTTGCCTCCAGCCTTGAAGTTGGACAGACCCCAATTTCCAAAGAGATTGAGCACTTCATCCACATTATTACTGGTGTAGCTGTTTTCCTGGGTGTATCCTTCTTCATTCTGTCCCTCATCCTTGGATATGGCTGGCTGGAAGCTGTCATTTTCCTTATTGGAATCATTGTTGCCAATGTGCCAGAGGGTCTACTCGCCACAGTCACTGTGAGTACTAGAAGTATTATTTATTGCGAGTACCATTTCCAATTCATATCAAAAAATGAAAAACAGTTTAAATAAATTTGCTGGATTATTCTGCAAAAATACTTGTCCTTCCTACCTGCAAAGTTCATGCCTTTATATACAAATGAAACATATTAATTTTACACAAAGAGAATAATGGACAAATGTGGCCTTCCAACAGGGACTATGCATCAGGATGTTGTGGATTGAAAGACTACATTCTAATCTATGTCTATTTTTTGCTTTGAGTAGGTCTGTCTGACTCTGACTGCAAAGCGTATGGCCAAGAAGAACTGCCTGGTGAAGAATCTTGAAGCTGTAGAGACACTTGGCTCCACCTCCACCATTTGCTCTGACAAGACCGGAACCCTGACCCAGAACCGTATGACTGTAGCTCACATGTGGTTTGACAACCAGATCCATGAAGCTGACACCACAGAGAACCAGAGTGGAACCTCTTTTGATAGAAGCTCTCCCACATGGTCAGCACTTGCTCGTGTGGCTTCCCTGTGCAACCGTGCTGTCTTCCTTGCTGATCAGGCCAATGTTCCAATTCTTAAGGTGTGCCTTGCTATATGATCATATTTATCACCAGATATCCATCTTCGGTCATGCAAAAGTAGTCTTTGATTTTGATCTTTGAGTGATTCCTTTTTTTCCCAGAGAGAAACTGCTGGTGATGCCTCAGAGTCTGCCTTGCTGAAATGTATTGAGCTCTGTTGTGGCTCAGTGAAAGAAATCAGAGACAAGTACCAAAAGATTGCTGAGATCCCTTTCAACTCTACCAACAAATATCAGGTACTTCATTTATAAATTCAATCATTTAGAATAAAAGTGTCTTAAGAAGCCAATTGGACATACTAACATCTAGGTCCCATTGCTCTAGCTCTCAATCCACAAGAACCCTAACTCCTCAGAGACCAAGCACCTGCTAGTAATGAAAGGAGCTCCTGAGAGGATCCTGGACCGATGCTCAACTATTTTGCTTCACGGAAAAGAGCAACCCTTAGATGAGGAACTGAAAGATGCATTCCAGAATGCTTATGTGGAGCTGGGAGGTCTTGGAGAAAGAGTGCTAGGTAGGGCACGTTATGTGGTTGATAACTAGTCTTGCTTTGTCAGGGTATATAGGTAAACTACATTTAAGCATATAAAAACCATTAAGTTCTTTCCTTGCAGGTTTCTGCCATTTTAGCCTACCTGATGACCAATTCCCAGAGGGCTTTGCATTTGATACTGAAGAGCTGAACTTTCCCACTGAGAACTTGTGCTTTGTTGGACTCATGGCAATGATTGACCCTCCTCGTGCTGCCGTACCTGATGCAGTGGGCAAGTGCAGAAGTGCTGGAATCAAGGTAAAGCACTTTACCTTTCACACTGTCACAGGAACTTTGCCTCCACTGAAATGCATAAGCAGCAAACGTAACTAGAAGACTACTGTATCTTAAAACCTTTTGTATTCTTAGATTATTATGGTCACTGGGGACCATCCAATCACAGCTAAAGCCATCGCTAAGGGTGTGGGCATCATTTCTGAGGGCAATGAGACTGTAGAAGACATTGCTGCCCGTCTGAACGTTCCCATTGGAGAGGTCAACCCCAGGTAACTTGAAAACTTATTTAATCTAAAAAGTGAGTCTTCAATGATCTCCAAGAGTTCTTCAGATGTAAACAGCTCTTATTTGCAGGGATGCAAAGGCCTGTGTTGTCCATGGTGGAGATTTGAAGGACATGACATCGGATCAACTGGATGACATCCTTAGTCACCACACTGAGATTGTCTTTGCCAGAACTTCTCCACAGCAAAAGCTGATCATTGTCGAAGGTTGCCAACGACAGGTAACCAAGCTCTTTTGGGACAGAAATTTTGCTTTATACTGATATTTTGGAAGCTTCAGTCTTTAACTTGCAGATACATTGTTTTGCTGACAGGGTGCCATTGTGGCTGTGACTGGTGATGGTGTGAACGATTCTCCAGCTCTGAAGAAGGCTGATATTGGTGTAGCTATGGGTATTGCTGGATCTGACGTCTCCAAACAGGCTGCTGACATGATTCTTCTGGACGACAACTTTGCTTCCATTGTGACTGGAGTGGAAGAAGGTAGAATGCCCATCTGGAAAGTTAACAAAGCAGAATTTTGCTAACAATATTTGTGTATTTTGCTAAAATTATTCTCTCTCCAGGCCGTCTGATTTTTGACAACTTGAAGAAATCGATTGCCTACACCTTGACCAGCAACATTCCTGAGATTTCACCTTTCCTTCTCTTTATTATTGCTAACATTCCTCTTCCTCTGGGCACAGTCACTATTCTGTGTATTGACCTGGGAACTGACATGGTATGTTGGGATTTTATTCTATTACACCAATCATCTCAGATTTTATTCACAAAGTAGTTTAAGGCTTGGCTCTTAACAAAAAACAGAAGCAGACACTTTATCTAGTTGGAAAACAATAGATGATTGCATTTTTTAAATATATATATATATTTTATATTGCTTATATTACAGGTACCTGCTATTTCTTTGGCCTATGAAGCTGCTGAAAGTGATATCATGAAGAGGCAGCCCAGAAATGCTAAAACTGACAAATTGGTGAATGAAAGGCTCATCAGTATGGCATATGGCCAAATTGGTAAGAGAACAATGACTATACAAATGATCCCTTTTTTCAAAACATGTCACATGAAGGGTATCATGATGGGAGTGATGTAAATATGATTAGCCCTGAGCTTTTCAGTGAGATGTATTTTTCTTTCTTATAGGAATGATGCAAGCTACTGCAGGGTTCTTCACTTACTTTGTGATCCTGGCAGAGAATGGATTCCTGCCCTCAGACCTAATAGGAGTACGTGTCAACTGGGATGATAAATATTATAATGATTTAGAAGACAGTTATGGCCAACAATGGGTAAGTTGTGCAAATATGGTTATATAGATTAAAACAACCTCCCCTTGATTTCATACTAGAATGTGCTATTTGTAATTCTTTCCTCATCACTATTACAGACTTATGAACGCAGGAAAATTGTGGAGTACACATGCCACACTGCATTCTTTGCCAGTATTGTAATTGTGCAGTGGGCTGACTTAATTATCTGTAAGACCAGGAGGAATTCCATCCTACAACAGGGAATGAAGTAAGTAAACAAAGTCATTTCATTATGGTTCAATAACAAGCTGTCAGAACGTTTTGGAGTGTAATGTAGTACTTCTTCAACCATGACAAACTAAACAAAGGGGATATAAAACATACATTATCTTCTTTTTTTCTTTCTTTCTTTTTTGTTCAGGAACAAAATCTTAATATTTGGGCTGTTTGAGGAGACAGCTCTGGCAGCTTTCCTGTCCTATTGCCCAGGCATGGATGTTGCCCTTAGAATGTATCCACTCAAGTAAGTTTACTTTGTAGTGTGTTTGTTTGTTTCTTGGTTTGTTTGACTAAATCATTATGAATGTGCTAATGTAAGTATTTCAAAACTAATGTAAGTATTTACAAAACAATTTCAAACAGGTAATATTTTATAATAGTCTGTGTTGAACCAAAATAAAACTACACACTAACTTGTATCTACACTCATTGTTCATTTTATGAGGTCCATATACCCCATTCATCAGTGGTCAGGACCACCACTGAGCAGGTATTTTTGTAGATTATTCTCAGGACAACAGTGACACTGACGTGGTAGTATAAGGGGTCCAGACACAGAAGTGTTGCTGAATTGAAAATTCACTTTCATATTTTGATTTCTATACAAAGGATTACATTTTTAATTATTTTATATGAATTATCATAGTCTAAGACAATGCCTAATCTTTTCTATGAAATAAATAGATTTTACACTCGGCTCTTTTGCTCTTCCACAAATCTAATCACATTAATTAAGTCTTATTTTGAGCCAATTATGATTTATCCCTTCAGACCGTGCTGGTGGTTTTGTGCCTTCCCATATTCACTGCTCATCTTCCTTTATGATGAGGCAAGAAGATACCTACTTAGGCGGAACCCAGGAGGTAAATACAAAATCTCTCTTGTGTGTGTGGCTATGTTGACCTGTGAGATGCAGATTACAGCAAATATTTACAAACTCTAAGCTAATCATCATGAGTTCAACTTTTTTTTGTCATTTTCTTAAAGACATATCTCTGATCTGTTTGTCTTCTCTTTTCAGGCTGGGTGGAAAAGGAGACATACTATTAAGCCAAGGAGATACACCCACACACACACATGCCCCAACACACAAGAGATACAAGGACAGTACACTCATTTGCATTATTATAAATTATTATAGTTTTTATTTTACAAAGAAATGTATAAGGTGTAATAATAATAAGACAAAAAGTACCGGAGAACTGACTGCTTTAATACACAGATAGTATATTCTGTTAGTTATACCAGATGTCTATAGTATATTGACACCTTGTAATCTTTTCCAGTAGTACATAAAAGCTGTTGTCTGTTGTGAAATGAAACTTAACATGTATAGACAAGCACTTGTGTCTGTGTATGATTTCCATTAATCTAAGTTCATTGATCTGAACACTAATCACATTATAGAGAAATGTCACAGTGGTTCAATGGTGCTATTTGAGTTCTATATATAAACACTTAATTCAATGCTTTTTTGCATGGTGAAATGGTTCTTAAGATTGATGGAGAATGTGCTGTCTATGGTTCTGTTAAGAAGCTTTTTCATGGTTCTGTACAGCACAGTAAAAGGTTCTTCAATTGTGACAAGCTTGACATCATAAAAAGTGTAGAAACCTTTTTGTCACCTCTAAGTTGGAGGAAGGTGACAAGTTTTGGACCTGAGTGGAGAAGTGACAGACTGAAGGATCTAAGGTCAGGAAAAGTTAAGGAACATAGTGAATAAGTGAGTGGGCTCTTACCAGTTTTAGAAGTCAGTATTCACTCTTGTCTTGCTTTTATCAGTGATTTCATTTTTGCAACAACTGAGTTTCCAGATCTGGACCTGAGACAAGACAAAAACAATAAATATAGCAGCCCACATGAGACTGATCACAAGGAGCTATTCACCTGAACACAATATACATGGACACTTATCATGTGCCTTACACAATCTCCAACGAATTGAAAGTGAGGCCCTCTATAATTTCTCAGTGATACTGATGATACCAAATTATACTCAAATTTGATCTCTTCTGAGTGCCTCAATAATAACACTTAATAACACTTTTAGAATCATAAAGAACTAGAAAAGCCAAAAAGACTCATTATTGATTATATTAGTTTGGCTTCCCTCTGCCCAGGCATCACAACAACACAATGACAGACTGTGGTGCAGTGGTAATGAAATCCAGCTTCTAATGCTGTGTTAACATGTTTGCAGTAAATGGACATGGAGCTGTGACAGAAAATTCTGCTACTGCAAGTGGCAACACTTCGCAGACCACAACACTTCGCAGAACAATCCATCATGAGTTCAACTTTTTTGCCGTTGACCAGATATTGATTTTTTTTGAGAAGAGAGAAACATGGCGACTCGAATTTTAAATGAACAACAAAAATAAAAAAATATATAGTGTCCTGCTGCCCTTTCCCACCGTAAATAAGCAATGTACACTGCTAAGCTCTCCTCCGATAATCATCCATTTTCGCCATGGTCAATATGCCAACAACTGGCAAGCTGATATGGGTGTAACGTGTAGATATCCACATACATTTGGCCATTGGTAGTTAATAATTCCTGCTAGAAAATATTAACAAAAAACTTTTGTTTGCATAGGAACCATTTGGATGTCATGTAGTCATGTAGACTCTTCAAAAATACAACAGCAGCCTGTAACTCAATGGCGAATGTAAAGTTTGGACTCTTCAGTATACATATACATGAACACACACACATTTGGCTTGCCATAATATATATATATATATATATATATATATATATAGAGAGAGAGAGAGAGAGAGAGAGAGAGAGAGAGAGAGAGAAAACATTTGTGAAAGAATGGGGCGCTCAGGAGCTTAGTGAATTCCAGCATGGTACCATGATAGGATGCCACCTGTGGAACAAGTCCAGTCGTGAAATTTCCTCGTTACTAAATATTCCACAGTAAACTGTCAGTAGTATTATAACAAAGTGGAAGCGATTGGGAATGACAGCAACTCAGCCACGAAGTGGTAGGCCAAGTAAAATGACAGAGCAGGGTCAGCGGATGCTGAGGCACATAGTGCGCAGAGGTTGCCAACTTTCTGCAGAGTCAATCACTACAGACTTCCAAAATTCATGTGGCCTTCAGTTTAGCTCAAGAACAGTGAGTAGAGAGCTTCATAGAATGAGTTTCCATGGCCAAGCAGCTGCATCCAAGCCTTACATCACCAAGCACAATGCAAAGCATCAAATGCAGTAGTGTAAAGCGTTGCCACTGGACTCTAGAGCAGTGCAGATGAAATAAGCTAGTTACTTTTGTAAGCTAGTAACTTTGGTGCATCTGTTTTTAGCTGTGATAAATGTTTTTTGTACATGGTTGCATTTAGTAATACTAGTACCACTAATAATAATCATCATCATCATTATATCTGCAAGTGTTCAAACTTAAAACCAGTTAATCAGTATTCACCAAACAGCTGGAGAAAAGGTAGCAGCGTGCTTATATTTACATGAAGTGATGGTACATCCAATAAGGAGGTGAATCCCAACATTGGAAAAACAAGGAAAATCTTAAAATCAGTTCATGCTGTAAAACCCTTTGAGACATTTATACAAAAGAATAAACTTTTGTTTTTATTTTCAACCTTATTTCTCATATTTTAAATTTGGTTAAGACTCACAATGTTTTCCCATTTGATTTTCCGTAGCTGATTCATTAGCAAGTGCTCAATGAAAAAAATTCATCCATCCATCCATTTTCTAAGCCGCTTCTCCAGTCATCACAATTTGCCTTTCTGTCATTATAAGAGATAACTTGTTAACAAAAAGCAAGTCCACTGACATATTTATTAACAAACAGGCAGTATGTCTCCTATCAATTTAAATTTTCCGTTAGAAATATATTGATGTGTTCAAAGTATCTGTCTTAACATCATTCAGGTTCTGCTCACAGCCATTATTTATATCTAAATAATTTCCCTCATGAAGCAACTTCACTCAGATATAACTGATATCTGTTTCTTTACCTGAAAGTCTGTATTTTTCATTTTATGTCTAAATGTGACATGACTATTTTAATTTTGAAGCTCAATTTTTAATTAAATAAATTAGAATCACAAATTTATGGTTAAAGCAATTTTATAGAGGACTAATTGTGTATGATTCATTATATTTGATCAATTCAACTGGGGCATAGTAGTCTTTTCTTCTGAAAGCTCCTGTGTCCAGGTCTAGCTAAAGGTATTTTTATTGAACTGCACACCTCAGGAAATGTGTGATCTTTTGTCAATTATTTCTGACTACAGCAGGTAGAATGTAATGTTTGTATTCCAAATTGTAGATATCACAAGAGTGATATTAGATATGCGTAATCTGTAGATATCACAAGAGTGAGATACTATCTTAGTATAGCATGTTAAGGGTTTTATTTCATCTAAAGGAAAAAGCTACACAACCATTATGAATACAAATTAACATGCCAAGTAATCAAGCCTTCTTTGTGGAGTCCAGTTAAACCTTAAGTGACGACCCTGAGACTGTCATAGCCAAAATATTGAGCAGTTTAATTTGATGACTGATGGTCATCCATTAACATCCATATGCACTTGTAGGTGTAATATATGTGAAATAGTACACAGGACTAGAAATAGAAATATCGACAATTAGTATAATCCCAGAATACAGTCTCTAAGCATAAAAAAGAAAAGCACAGTGCTAATCAAACTATGAAGTAAGCATAAACAAATGGTGCTTTCGATCTAAAATCAAATAAAGTATTCTGTTTTGCTCACGTGAGAAAATCAATGACCAAAGCTGAATCTTCTAAGTTATCCATCTGGAACTCCACCAATGTCTCTATCACAGTCACCTTGTTAGTCTCAACCTGCCTGCCTGCCCAAAGCAGGTTCATAAACCTTTATACTCCATCATCTCACCTGCCTTTAGAGGAGGAGATGTGAGCAAAGATGGGAGGAGTTTAGCATCTAAGAAAAATGCCATCCAACAAGCTTCCTTCAGGGGAGGTCACCTAAACATCTCAGTGACGCCCACTGTTTTCAACAAAACACCAGTAAAAGGAGGCCGGACAAACTGATGCCAACTTGATAATGTTTATTTTTATCCTGCAAAGTGTACCTAAACTACAAACAGATCACCCACACCCAGTATGTTTACAGTATTCTTTCTCCTATGGACTGTGTCATCACAATCATTGTGTGTCATTGTGGCTGTATCACAGACTCAGTGAAGGTCATCAGCACCTTCAGCAAATTTCTAGAGAACACAAAACCATGAACTGCATTCACTGTTAATCTAGTGATATATTCAAACTTTTCTTTGGACAACCCCAAGCAGTCCACATTTTTGGTGGTTTAAATTTACCATAGTTTATTTTTTTTTCCCCCTCAAATCTAAAGTTGTCACACTATCAAGATAACTGAAGTACAGACACACATGCAATTTAAACAGATGACTTCAACTTTAACAGAGCATATCATTATCCTGTCACATTCCATCAAATTCACTTCATAATAGGGGTGGGAAACATGATGACATTTTATTCGTATTATGATAAATTATGTCACAATACACTTTTCTGAGCATAGTATCTGATGAATATTGTCAGTACTAAAAAAGTTAACACTATGTTGAAAAGTGAGCATAATTAGTCCTGTTTGCAAAACAATTTGTAAAAAATGAAAAATGTATTGTCATTGTTACAGTATTTTTATATACACTCACCAGCCACTTTATTAGGTACCTGTTCAGTTGCTTGTTAACACAAATAGCTAATCAGCCAATCACATGGCCGCAACTCAAAGCACTTAACCATGTAGAGGTGGTCAAGACAACTTGCTGAAGTGCAAACCATCTGAAGTGCATCAGAATGGGGAAGAAAGGTGATTTAAGTGACTTTAAACGTGACATGGTTGTTGGTGCCAGACGGGCTGATCTGAATATTTCATTAACTGCTGATCTACTGGGACTTTCACGCACTTAGCATTTACAGAGAACGGTCTGAAAAAGAAAATATCCAGTGAGCAGCAGTTGTTATGGATGAAAATGCCTTGTTGATGTGAGAGGTCAGAGGAGAATGGGCAGACTGGTTTGACATGATAGAAAGGCAACAGTAACACAAATAACCACTCGTTACAAACCAAGGAATGCAGAATACCATCTCTGAACGCACAACACGTCAAACCTTGAAGAAGATGGGCTACAGCAGCAGAAGACCACACCGGGTGCCACTCCTGTCAGCTAAGAACAGGAAACTGAGACTACAATTCGCATTGCAACATTCAGACGGTAGGGTCAGAATTTGGCATAAACAACATGAAAGCATGGATCCATCCTGTGTTGTATCAATGGTTCAGGCTGGTGGTGGTGGTGGTGTGATGGTGTGGCGGATATTTTCTTGGCACACTTTGGGCCCCTTAGTACCAATTGAGCATTGTTTAAATGCCGCAGCCTACCTGAGTATTGCTGCTGACCATGTCCATCCCTTTTATGACCACAGTGTACCCATCTTCTGATGGCTACTTCTAGCAGGATAATGCACCATGTCACAAAGCTCATATCATCTCAAACTGGTTTCTTGAACATGACAATGAGTTCACTGTACTCCAATGGCCTCCACAATCACCAGATCTCAATCCAATAGAGCACCTTTGGGATGTGGTGGATCAGGAGATTTGCATCAAATATGTGCAGCCGACAAATCTGCAGCAACTGCGTGATGCTATCATGGTAATATGGACCAAAATCTCTGAGGAATGTTTCCAACACCTTGTTGAAAGTATGCCATGAAGAATTAAGGCAATTCTGAAGGCAAAAGGGGGTCCAACCTTTTACTAGCAAGGTGTACCTAATAAAGTGGCCGGTGAGTGTATGTCACTACAGGTTCTATTTTGTTACAACTTATTAAATCTCATGCATATTGTCTAACATGAAAATGTCTTGAGTATTGTGATGTAATATTTTTGCCATAAAGCCCACCTCTAGGTCATAAGAATGAATATAGACTGCAGCTTGGCAATATGGCAAAAAAGTAATATAATATACACAGTATTTCACAATACTTGATAAGTTGGAACAGATAAAAGTATTGCTGCATTTAAAAAATACAATCAAAAGCTATGAATGCACTCTTTTGTACTGAAAATTTTACATAATGTGCTGCACTAAATTTAATTTTAAAAAAAGGTTAATTATGCTCTCTTTGTAGCAAACCAGCCATTAGGGGTGTACTTCTGGTGCCGGTCCCAAGCCCGGATAAATGGTGAGGGTTGCGTCAGGAAGGGTTGCGTCAGGAAGGGCATCCGGCGTAAAACCTGTGCCAAAACTATCATGCGGATCACAAATATGATTGCCATACCGGATCGGTCGAGGCCCGGGTTAACAACAACCGCCTCCAGTGCTGTTGACCAGCAGGGTGCCGGTGGAAATTGGACTACTGTAGGTCGAAGACCATCAAAGAGGAGAGGAGGAAGGTGGGTTAGAAGGCAGCGAGAGAGAAGGAAAGGCAGGAGTGTGGAGGTTAGAGTAGGGACTCTGAACATAGGGACAATGACTGGTAAAGGCAGAGAGCTTGAAGACATGATGGAGAGAAGGAAGGTAGATATTCTGTGTGTTCAGGAGGCCAGATGGAAAGGAAGCAAGGCCAGGAACATTGGAGGTGGATTCAAAATGTTCTATCATGATGTAGAGAGGAAGAGAAATGGAGTAGGGATAATCCTAAAGGAACAGCTTGGGAAAAGTGTTCTGGATGTAAAGAGAGTGTCAGACAGGATCATGAGCCTGAAGTTGGAGGTTGAAGGTTTACTTTTGAATGTGGTAAGTTCATATGCACCACAGGTTGGTTGTCAGTTAGAGGAGAAAGAGGAATTTTGGAGTAAGATGGATGAAGTGGTAGATGGTGTCCCTAGAGAGGAGAGATTGGTGATTGGTGCAGACTTCAATGGACATGTTGGTGAAGGGAACAGAGGGGATGAAGAGGTGCTGGGTATGTATGGTGTGAAAGACAGAAATGCGGAAGGTCAGATCAGAGGGCAGGGAAGGTGGAGCAGTTTGGAGATAAAGCCAGAGAGGCCAGGTTGAGATGGTTTGGACATGTATTGAGGAGGAATAGTGGAGATATTGGTCAAAGAATGTTGGAGATGGAGCTGCTGGGTAGAAGGAGAAGAGGTAGACCTCAGAGAAGGTTTATGGATGTACTGAAGATGGACATGGAGATGGTTGGTGTAAAAGTAGAGGAGGCAGTGGATAGGGCAAGATGGATAGATAGGGCACCCCTAAAGGGAGCACCTGAAAGAAGAAGAAGAAGAAGATGCTCTCTTTGTAGCAAGACATACAGCTGGGAAGTGTTTCTGACAATTGATGATATTCATAATCTGCTCAGAAAAAAATATTATGACATAATTTATCATAAAAATGATAAATAAAAGACCTTGGTTAATATAATATGTTTGAGGAATGTGGCCAGCAGAACTGCTGCTTACATAAATTAGATGTATTGGTATTTATACATATAATAGACATTGTGGATTATCTGGAAACTCTAGAAAACAATACAATTGACATTATTTGGATTAAAAAATGTGATATTATTGCATTTTGAGGATACCTGCCAAAAGTAATTCAATGTGCTGCCAACCCACTGTGTCTGTCAAGATTTTGTAATTTAGTACTGAAGCATTAGACCAGTCTAATTCTGTAACATTAAAAATTGGCAGACATGATACACTCGGCCCACAATTCTATTATATCCTCCATACTGGGTTTACATTTCTGGATTCTCATGATATTTGAACTTCCATAGTCACCTTTTCAACTTATACTTCTTGTTATAATGATAATTATTGACTAATATGCAGTAGTAATAGTTAAAATTACTTATACTTATTACTTAAAAATTACTTAAAGAGTGAATAAGGTGAATAGTTTGGGCAATGTCATTGACTAGTGAAATGACCTACCTGCATGGACACTTTGTGTATCTAAAATACTTAAATACTTGTACACAAACAGTTCGCCTTCTTCTTATATGTTTAGGGAAGTCTTTTAGTTGGCTGTCACTGAGATTCAAATGATGTACCTGTTGACCTCATTTTAATTTAAATCTCCTCCCTTTTAGACAGGTAAGATTGCGGTATGTAGTATATTACAATAACAATAGTAGACAATGGCACACTTTATGGAAGCAAGGAAGACATTTGCAAAGCATTTTTACTAGTACTTCTTAACTGCATTTTCCACTCAGAACACTATTAAAACTTGTAGCTTTGCTTTTCTAATTATTTTGCACAGATTCCAAATTAATAGCAGCCTCAGAGGACTAAACAGAAGGAATAGAGCTAGAACTGGAAGAATAGAGGGTGAAAGAGAGAAGGACATTGCACTTTCTTACATGACCAGTAATTGCAGATTGGTGTTCTTTCAAGGTAGTCACATTGGTGTTCTTTCACAGTACTCAGAAGATGTAAATTTTTAAAAATACATTCTCTAAATTGTCGATTATTGTCGAAAACTGAAAAACAAAAACTTTTCATTTTATTATATATAAGTTTGATGCAGGGATACTACTTAAAAAATTCAAATTATTTTGAGAACTGACTGAGATTAAATTACTAAAATGAAAAAACTTTCTTGATATTTCATGGAAATCCTGCCATGCCCAAGGTAATTTGAAGTGGAATGTAGCAGAATACTAATTTTTTGGGTGAATATGTTATATGTATATATGTACCTTAAAACATTTTTTTTACTCCATTCATGGCAGAGAGATGCATGCAAAGTGTTGTAAGGCAAAATGGTCCCCAAAGAAATTTTTTTCAGATATATCACTGTTTTACCACCATTTTCCCAATATTGCATAGAAAAATCCAGAAGTAGGTTTACTTGTGGAACCACTTCACCTCAAGTTTTGTGGATTGTCTCTACCACTAGTTTCAAAAACAGGAGGCAGCTGTTTCATGCATACTATTAAAAAGGACAGAAAGGGGTCTGTCAGATTTGTGGTATGACAACATTTTGTTTGCAACAGTTCTCTGTGCTAGTTTACAGGCTTTAATGTCACTTTCATTTTTGTCAGACGGCATTTTATACCAAAACTGACTCATAAAGTATCCTAAAAAGCCAATAAGTTACTTAACTTTTAAGCCATTAAGACAGAAACAGAAAGGCTATTAGTTTCAATCACATCTTCCTAATATCAGGGTTGAGAAAATATAATCATTCTCACATTGGAGACTAGTTTTCCTAAACTTTATTACAATGACAGAATGCATGTTGGAGCTGGGTTTGCACTTTAGCTATGCCCTAATATTTGGTGGGTTGCTAACAATCTTTATTGAGTAGTCAGTGTAATATGATATCACAGCAAGTTATACGGGACCTATGGAGCACCACAATGTCAATGCACTAACTGCAGTGTTGGGCACACCAATGCCAGAAGTGCATTTTTATTCCAGCTGAGCCAAAACAAGGTTATGCATGCATCAACGAGAACACAGGTTCACATAAACACAGCAACCAATGCAACACTTTCCATTAAACATGTGTCTACTCCTCACAAGCACATTTACCCTAGTGAAGATGACATAAATTAAAGTTGCACAAATGAAATATCCATAAAAAAAACTTAAAAACCCAAAACGTCAAGCATCCTAGCTAAAGCATACTACCATGGTGGGTATGGAAAAGTTTAGTTTCCTCTCATTTATATCTTACCTCTGATGACAGTTCTCAGTTCTCATCACTGTCAAGGACAATCAAACTTTTTCCTTTGAATCAAGTTAATATTTTATATTTGGCCTTGGAAATTTTCATCCTAGAGCAAAAGAGAAAAGGTACAGAACTCGACAAAGCGAGGTAATATATATTACCACATTAATTACTACATTAATATACAGTATATATTGATTTTAGAATGTATTTTAGCTGGGTAAATAAATAATTAAATCATTAAATACATTTAAACAGGGTAACAGGAGCTTATATAATAACAAAGAGTAATTTTTGGAAGACTATAGAGAGGAAAGGAATCAATGAAAGGAAAATGTACATAACATATATGGACAGGTAAAAAAGGAGCAATGATTTGATGAAAAAAAAAGAGGGAGATTGTATTTTTCTGCAAATGGCCGTGTTTTTTAATAGTATGTTCAGCATTTTGGAACATGGTACTATGAATATTTAAATATATCTTTTTAAACCTTTGAAATTTTCAGTGACTGGAACCAACGGCTCAGAAGGAACCACACACAGGAAGGACATGTTTGGGTGTTTTTTGAAGCATGCCATGATGTGGAAAAGCAAAACAACAACACAAAACCTTTCAGATTTGAGTACACAGCAAACAGTGACTGCTCTTTAGGCTGATCAGTCTGCATGGTCCCAGCATAGGTACTGTTGGTTCTCTCTCTTGTTAACATATGTCTGTCTTTAAATGGTTGTTCCAGCATAATAAAGATAAAGATAAATAAGCATGTTCTCTTTCATCACATGACATATATACCTGCTTTATGAATTCAGTTGAATTTATGTCGACGTTGTGTTTCTATGTTTTAAATTCTGTATATCCAATCAGTACTGAATTCAAATGGTTAAGCAGGTTTGTGCAGGGATGCATCCACAATTCGATCAATTTGCAAGGACTTATCCCATCATTGCATTGAACACTTGTAATTTCATTACATCTTTTAAACACAACACATTGAAAGTTCTTTTCTTTGAAAATGTAAAATAGTGTTAATATACACTCGCCAGCCACTTTATTAGGTACACCTTTCTAGTAAGAGGTTGGACCCCCTTTTGCCTTCAGAACTGCCTTAATTCTTCGTAGCATACATTCAACAAGGTGTTATAACTATTCCTCAAAGATTTGGTCCATATTAACGTGATGATAGCATCACGCAGTTGTTGCAGATTTGTCGGCTGCACATCTACGATGCAAATCTCCCATTTCACCACATCCTAAAGGTGCTCTATTGGATTGAGATCTGGTGATTGTGGAGGCCACTAAAGTACAATGAACTCATTGTCATGTTCAAGAAACCAGTTTGAGATGATATGAGCTTTGTGACATGGTGCATTATTCTGCTGGAAGTAGCCATCAGAAGATGGGTACACTGTGGATTTAAAGAGATGGACATGGTCAGCAACAATACTGAGGTAGGCTGCGGCATTTGGTGCTCAGTTGGTACTAAGGGGCCCAAAGTGTGACAAGAAAATATCCCCCACACCATCACAGCACCACCACCACCAGCCTGAACCGTTGATACAACGCAGGATGGATCCATGACTTCATGTTGTTTACGCCAAATTCTGACCCTACCGTCCGACTCTCGCAGCTGAAATCGAGACTCGTCAAACCAGGCAACATTTTTCCTTCTTCTATTGTCCAATTTCGGTGAGCCCATGTGAATTATAACCTCAGTTTCCTGTTCTTAGCTGAGAGGAGTGGAACCCGCTGTGGTCTTCTGCTGCTGTAGCCCATCTCCTTCAAGGTTTGACGTGTTGTGCGTTCACTGATGGTATTCTGCATTGCTTGGTTGTAACAAGTGGTTATTTGAGTTACTGTTGTCTTTCTATCATCTCGAACCAGTCTGCCCTTTCTCCTCTGACCTCTCACATCAACAAGGCATTTTCGTCCACACAACTGACCGCTCACTGGATATTTCCTCTTTTTCAGACCGTTCTCTGTAAACCCTAGAGATGGTTGTGCGTGAAAATCCCAGTAGATCAGCAGTTTCTGAAATACTCAGACCAGCCCGTCTGGCACCAACAACCACGCCACACTCAGAGTCACTTAAATCACCTTTCTTCCCCATTCTGATGCTCGGTTTGCACTTCATCAAGTTGTTTTGACCACCTCTACTCGCCTAAATGCAATGAGTTGCAGCCGTGTGACTGGCTAATTAGCTATTTAGCTCTATTTGTGTTAACAAGCAACTGAACCTGAATAAAGTGGCCAGTGAGTGAGTGTGTGTGTGTGTGTGTGTGTGTGTGTGTGTGTGTGTGTGTATATATATATGTATGTATATAAAGCAAGTAGGTCTGCATGTTCTTGTTTCTCAGAGATACTTTATTTCCAATTTGTTTCTCCCTTGTTTTCATCAAGTAGGAGGCTGTGCAGGATGTAAATAAAAACATTATATTCAAATCATGTAAACTCTGTATTTAAATGACAATAGTACAAAGGTAACATCAAAGGCATTATCAAATGTTGAAGCTGAGAAATTTTATTGTATTTTGTAAAATATATGCCCATTTTGGATTTGATGCTAGTAACACCTTTGGGACATGTTTACCACTGTGTTGCATCACTTCTTCTTTTAACAACATTCTGTAAGTTTTTGGATACTAAGGAAACCAGTTTCTGTAGTTGAAAATGAAATGTTTTCTCCATCCTTGCTTGATATAGAATTTCACCTGAAGATAATAAATAAGCAAGTAATAAATAAGCAAGGCCTTACGTTTTCCCCATTTTGTAGTGTAATATTTTATACTAATGCTGTTTGCTATCTGGTGTCGACCAGAGGAGGGTGGGTTCCACTTTTGAGTCTTGGTTCCTCTCAAGGTTTCTTACTCTTGCTCTTAGGGAGTTTTTCCTTGCCACTGTTGCCATTGGCTTGCTCATGGGAGCTTGGACCCATGAATGTTCTGTAAAGCTGCTTTGTGACAACACCTGTTATAAAAAGCGCTCTACAAATAAACTTTGAGCTGACTTATCTTTCAAAGTTGCTGGCAGGAGTTTTTACTGTTTTCTGTGCTGTATCTTGCTACACTATCCTGCAAGTCTCATGCTGGTATTTCTACGTAATGTTTACTTAATTGTTATACATAAATGGCAATAAATTACAACCACTGATTCCTGGAGGCTATTTTTTTCCTGCTCATCAAATTCACAAGAAAGGAAAGGACTCAAATTGGTTGACAAAGCAGCAAAAGCATCTGCATGATAGACTACACTGTTGCTTTGCTCTGAGAGTTCAGGGCCTGACTACCACAGCCAGCAAATGCCCGTTTTTGGCCTTGTCCCTTGCATACAGGGATTTCTCCAGATTCTATGAATCTTTTAATGATACTAATTACCATGATGAAATTCCCAAGTTCTTTGTTATTTTACACTGAGAAACATTATTCTTGAATTGTTGCACTATTTGCTTGTGCAGTTTTTCACAGAGTGGTGAACCCCTCCTCATCTTTATTTCTGAAAGACTCAGCGTCTCTGAGATGCTCTTTATATACACAGTCATGTTACTGACCTTTTGCCAATTAACCACCAGGTGTTTTTTAGCATTATACTACTTTATCAGTCTTTCATGGCCCCCCTTCTAACTTTTTTTTTTACTTGTTGATGGCATTCAATTCAAAATGGATATATATTTTTCAAATAACAATAACATTTGATACATTATATTTGTCCTGTTTTTATATAAAATACAATATTTAACTTATTTGCACATCATTGCATTCTTTTTTTATTCACATATATTTTTTTGGAAATGTGGTTGTAATTTATTTTGATGTATTTTATGACCTGAGTTGCAAGAGAACATCTCTATATAACACTCAAAGCTTACAATTTATTTCCACATTTAAAATACATTAACACAAAAGTCTGTAAGCCAGTAAGTTCTGTTTTGGTCACTTGATATATACACCATTTTTTTTTGTCTGTATATTTTTAGTATAAGTATTCTTTTGAAATTCATGTAGCTTCTTTATCTGGAGCTGGAAGCGCAGGCATTTATAGCTACATTGATCTACATTAGCAGATGCAGAATACAGCAATGCAAATACAAGACATCAAGTACAATTTTTTCATGCTATTTAATGGGACATGATAAGTGAGCAAGTGTACATTCAGCCTGTCATTGCTGCCTTATGGTTTGTTGGAGCTAATTACTAAGGACTGAACCAAATGCCCTACCAGAGATACTTTCCAAGAAAATTTTGTCTATAAACATGATACCCACATCCTGGATGTTTATGGTGTTTTTCTGGTTTTCCACTCTGGTTTTGGATCTATCACAGCTAGAGGACAGGCCATCAAAAACATCATAAAACCATGTGGAGGAATATTTATTATTTTAGCTCAGGCCTCTGATTGCATTTATTGATTTATCCACACTTTAAAAGGCAACAAAGTCAGCAGTGGGTTAGGGCTTCACACCATGATGCTGGAACAGGAAAGTTCGATCCCTAGTGGGTCAGGGGCCACAGCTATTGAGCAAGTCATTAAACCCCCTGTTATGGGGCAACAGGGTAGACGTTTTCTCTTTTCCTCCCATTACAGTCATGGACAAGACTAAAAAAGGGGGTAAAATGTTGCAGTTCATGTCTGATACTATACAGTACTGTGCCAGAGAGCACAGTTAAAATGGCCATTAAGCACCCATTCTTCAGAGGGGAAAGAGCAGAAAACAGTATGTAACTTAAAATCCACAGTAGCATCAACAATTAAATCTAATTGAAAAATAAATCTGCAATATTCTTTTCCACACCTCCAATGTTCAGTCTTAGAGACTTATTTTCTGCAATACATGTAATATCAAACACATTCAATGATGTTGAGGTCCAGACTCTAGGTCCATTATTCTAAGAAGTTGCTTCTTTGTTTGATTTGCAAATGCTCTTCTTTATGTCCATTTTCAGCATCATTAGCTCATGTTTGTCCACTTTAAGCCCAAAGAGCGATATATATACTATACATAACTATTCAAAATTATTCAACATTTTGGTAAAGGTGTAGAAGCAGCTCTCATATACAGAGCAAGCACTTATGTTATTTGAGTTACAAAACTGCAAAACAGATCAGCCAAAACCAAAATAATCATTTGGCCAATTATGTGTTTGCACTGTAAAAAGTGGGAGTGGGTTTAATTAATATTTACTACATAATTAATAGTAACCTCTACATAATAAAAAAGACTATGTGTAGTTAGAAACCAAACTGAGCTGAATCTAATAAACTTCAATGATTTATTAATTTCATTTAACGCAGTTTTGGTTGAATAAAATTAGCTGTGATGCATTGAGTAGAATTTAGTTCTGTTTTATCAGGAATGAAAACATGGTTGGTGTAGTGTAGTGGGTAACACCTCTGCCTTCTACGCTGTAGACCAGGGTTCACTCCCCCACCTGGGTAAGCACCCTACACTATACCAATAAGAGTACTTGGGCAAGACTCCTAACACTACATTCGCCTACTTGTGTAAAAATGATCAAATTGTAAGTTGCTCTGGATAAGAGCGTCAGCCAAATGCCGTAAATGTAAATGATGCAGAAAATTGACAGATTCCCCTCATGGGGAGGTATTTGGTTTTAATCACCTCACACTTCTGCCCACCGCATTTTGGACCTTATGGACACCACAGACTACACGTTTCAGGGGTTGCAGTCCTCCAACTTCCCGAAGGTAAGACTTTTTAAATTATTGGTAGGAACTGAACAACTTCCAAGTAGGATTGCTGTGGCAGTTGTCCATTCTTTTAAGTTACTGCAGCTACCAAACATGTCAAACATCCTCTGCTGTACGTCAAATTTAAGCGAATGCATTTTAGTTTTGATTAACATAGAAACCTGTCCTGGACTTGAACTGCAGATTTTGTTCTTACCGTTTGGACAGAGGCGAGACTCTCTGATGAGCTCATCTTCATACGTGAAGATTCCACCCGTATTGAGGAGAGCAGATCACACCCGTATTGAGGAGAGCAGATTCCACCCGTATTGAGGAGAGCAGATTCCACCCGTATTGAGGAGAGCAGATCACACCCGTATTGGGCTCCGAGCCGTCACCAACGTTTCACCGCGGAGGCGATAACTGCGCGATTGGAAACTTCGGAAGGATTTAAAAGGCGTTTGGTGAATAAGTTATTGGTTTATTTGATGTAACAGCAGCTGTTTAATCGATTTATTCAGACCTAATTCTGTAATTTGTAAATGTTGAATTCTATGTCAAAACGAAAATAAGCATCGCTTGCTAATAGATAATTTAGCTAACCTAGCTTAGCTAACTGGCTCACTAGCGAGTCACCACTTTTATTAACTGTTTCCTCTCACAGGATATGAGAGGCACCTTTTTGCTAAATTATATATTTAAAGTGAGACGGTGTCGAAGTTATGGTATAATAAACTAGTGAATAATGTTACACTAATGTTAGACTTTCTAGCTAGCTAAATAACCTAGCTTAGCTAGCTTAGCTGCGTATGCGCGAGCTTAGGCTAAGTCAATAGCACTGCTGAATGGCCGGTTCCCTCCGGCTAACCTGTGCTGACCATGATGAGCTCAAATCTGAACGGGAGACGTCGAGAGACTGGCTGGTGTTTCAGGGACAGAAAAGCAGAAACTAGCTGCTGACGGGCTCACACCCCACAGAGCATGTTCAATGCTTTTCTCACAGGAGTGTAGAGAATAAACCGAAGTCGAGTGACTGGGACAGTTAAAGCATTAGTTTAATAAGGGCAACTGAGCTTCTATTTGGCAACTAGCTGCCAGGTGATTTTACATGCTAACGATCTTATATCACACTAAGGTTTGTGAAATCTGTTGTTCTCCTGACTCCTCGTCACTATTTTCAGGCTTAACCAGATCTTTTCTTCTTGCAGTTCTCTACACGTTTCCTACATCTACCACCAGCATTTCTCAGGTATGGAAGCAGCTTTTATTTACCCATTTTTCTCTGGCATGTTTCTGGTTTGTTTACCCTCATTTTTCTACATTTGTAATCGTCTAAGATGAATATGTCTGTGTTTAAATGAAGTCAGAGTTTTAAACTTAATAGAATAGTTATTAGTATGTCTGTGTTTGTCTTGACTGATTTTAAATGTTTTCTCATGGAGGGTACTTGTTGACTCAAGTACAGATTGTCACGAAATGGACGGACAAGAAGTGAAGTTTTTATAAATTGTATTGGAAACAGGCTCAACACCATACAGGTTATGCATATTCTGAACCGAATCACACAACTCCGATCAACTCCCAGACGCGGTGTGTGTGACGTATCCTAAAAGGATTCCCTAACACATTATCAAAATAAAAGCCATGTCTCATGACATCTCCCCCTTTAAGTTTGTTTGTCTAACAAATATCAATAAACAAATAATCCTAAGTATGTCTTCGCACTGCTCACTATTTCTACATCCTAGTTTCATTCCCACTGACATACTGTAATAAAACATTAAAGTAAACTTCCTGTAAAGACCACTTTCTATAGCATTTCTATAGTATTTCTTTTAACTACAACAAACTTAATTTCTCTTTTCTTTAAACTAAGCATTCATCGGACAAAGTCTTTGAACTTCACAGGAGTCTTAATATTTCTTCCTGATGACCTTTTGACCAAAGGAACTGGTGTAGACGGCTGCTGGACCGGCACTCCTTCTGGTGATGCCTGGTCTGGAGCCTTTGGTGCTGATGTGGGCTGAGCTGGCTCACTAGTGGTCTCACCAGCTGGTTGGGCATGTTCTTCTGGCGGTGTCTGCCCTTCCAGGCTGGGTTGCTCTGGGATGAGCTGCAGGTGGCGTCGGTTTCGACATGTGACTGTGCCTCACCACGTATGATCGTGGCTCTGGTGCATACACCAGGAGTCGTCCATCTCTTCTCCCCATCCAGCTTGACCTTTACGTGCTGACCAGGGAGTAGAGCTGGAAGGTCGCGCGCAGAGTGTCTCCTGTTGTAGAAGAACCTGTAGGCCTGTTTAGTCTGTCTGTCTTTTTCTTTCAGCTACTTAGTATTGACATTGCGGGGCTGCAGATTTTCTGTGAGAGTGGGGACTCTCGTTCTGATCTGGCGACCAACTGCAAGCTGGGCAGGGCTCTGTCCAGTTGACTGACTTGGGGTGGCTCTGTAATTCATCCACGCCAAGTGTGGGTCTGGTTGGCGCAAGATCTGTTTGGCAGTCTGTACTGCTCGCTCTGCAGCACCGTTTGCTTGCGGGTAGTGCGGGCTTGAAGTTGTATGCTGGAAGTCATAGGCGTTCTTGAACTCACTGAACTCTGCTGACACGAACTGTGTCAGTTAGTTGTACTAGGCAGGTGGGCTAGCTCTATATCACAGGAATAATAGTCAACTGCGACTAAGTACTGTTTCCCGTCTAGCTCCAACAGATCAGCAGCTATCTTCTGCCATGGCCCACTAGGTAATGGAGTAGTCATTAATGTCTCTCTGTTCTGGGTAGGTTTGTGTGTGATGCAAAACTCACAGGTTGTAATGCACCTGGTAATGTCCGGTCCGATGCCCGGCCACCACACTGACATCCTGGCTCTCTCCCGGCTCTTGGTCAAGCTGAAGTGAACCTCGTGGAGCTTGGACAGCACTTCCATACGCTGTGACCCCGGGATGACGATTCTGTCGTCGTACAGCAGCAAGCCGTCGGCTTCATAAAGATGAGCTCTCGCTTTGTGATAGCCATGGAGCGTGCGTGGCAACTGCGATATTGGAGTTGGCCAGCTGTGATGGATATAGTGAGTGACTCTCTGGAGATCCTCATCCTGGAGGGTCGCCACTTGGATCTTCTCCAGTCTGCTGTCAGACACTGGTCTGGTAGCCATCACCGCTTGCACGTAGGCTTTCACATCTTCTTCAGTATCTGGTGCTTCACTGACTTTCAGTGGGTTTCGGGACAGTGTGTCCGCAATTATGAGTTGTTTGCCTGGCACGTGTACTGCCTTAACATTGAACCTCATGAGGCGCATTAGCAAGCGCTGGCATCTTAGTGGTGCTTTATCCAGGTCGTAGGTGTTGATCAATGGTACTAATGGTTTATGATCGGTTTCTAGACAAAAGCTCTCCATTCCGTGTAGGTAACATGAGAATCGTTTGCATGCCCAGACACTCGCCAGACACTCCTTTTCGATCTGAGACTATCTGCGCTCTGTCAAAGTGCATGAGCAGAATGCCACTGGATGTAGAGTATCTCCCTGGTCTTGGAGAAGGGTGGCTCCTAGGCCGTAACTATTGGCGTCTGCACTCACCACTGTCCGCTTGCTGGGGTCATAGTTGGCCAACACTGGTGTTGTGACCAGCATCTTCTTCACCTCTTCGAAGGCCTGTTCTTGGGCGACATCCCACACCCACTGGACATCACCCCTCAGCAGGGAGGTGACCGGGTGCAGCACGGTGGCCAGACGAGGCAAGAACTTGGCCAGGTAATTCACCATACCCAGCATTTGGCGGAGTTCACTAACGTTCTGGGGACTTGGCATGTTGGTTATGGCTTTGACCTTGTCACCATCAGGCTTTATTCCATCCGCTCCAATGACATGCCCGAAGAACCGTAGCTCTGGCTGTGCAAAGTGGCACTTGTCTTTGTTGAGCTTAAGCCCCGATGCCTTGATTGTCTGCATTAGAGCTTTCAAGTTGTTGTCATGTTCTGCTTTAGTCTTCCCAGACACTAATATATCGTCCATCACCACAACTGTGCCTTTATGTTCACGTAGCAGGGTGCTCATTTCTCTCTGAAATATTTCAGGAGCAGAGGTGATTCCGAAGGGCAGTCTTTTAAAACAGAATCTCCCTATTGGAGTGATGAAAGTCGTCAGCCTCTGACTGGCTGGGTCCAAGGGTAACTGGCAAAAGCCGCTGGACGCGTCAAGGGTCGAGAAGACAGCAGCCTCTGACAGCGTCGGCGCCACATCTTCCAGTGTAGGCAAGATGAACCTCTCTCTCCTTACCGCTCCATTCAGTCGCTTTAGGTCTACACAGATGCGAATTTTGCCGTTCTTCTTGACCACTGGAACCATCGGCGCACACCAGTCCGTGGCCTCTCTCACCTCCTCGATGATCCCCAATGACTGCATGCGTGCTAACTCCTGCTCTACCTTTGTGAGCAGCGGGAAGGGGACACGCCGTGGGGTTGTGACGCTGTAGGGCTGAGCATCCTCTCAGATCTCAATTTACACTGGTTTGCAATTTAACCGTCCAATATCACCGAAGACACTGTCACACTCCAACTCGTCCACTCTCAGCACTAGTCCCATCTTGCATGCAACTGCACGGCTGAGCAGATTGTTTGTGCACGCGCCACTCACAACGAATATCCAAAAGCTGTATTTTTGCCCCTTTCGTGCAGTGATAGCCAGGAACTTTCCCATGAACTGAAGCTTGCCACCAAGACTGCGCACGTCTGCTGCTGTCTGGCACATGGCTGGTCGCATGGGCAGACTGAGATATGAGCTGTATGACATGACAGTAATATCGGCCCCAGTGTCAATTTTGAAGCGTAACATTTTGCCACAGATTGGCAGGTCTATGTGCCATCTTTCATCTGCACTGTTCTCATTATGAACAGACCCCAAGAAGAATGCACCCATTGACTCTCCATCTTCATTTTGTGTGGTTATTTCTCTTACAGTCTTTGTTTTGCACACAATCTCAAAATGTCCCGTCTTGTCACATTTTCGGCACTTTTTCCCATGTGCAGGGCATGCGCCCTTCTCGTGCTCCCTATTGCACCTTGTGCACTTTCCCTCTGTTGTTCTATCTTTGTATACGTTTCCACTTCCCCGCAGAGCCCTTTTTAAACTTTCTGAATTGTTTGTGGTTAACTTCGTTCACTTCACTTTCCGTTCTCATTTGTGTTTGTGTTTTCACGAGCTCAGATTGGCGAACCATTTGGATTGCCTTCTCTAACGTGAGCTCAGGCTCTAGCTGAAGCTTCTGCGACACTTCACCGTCCGCGATCCCAATGACTAGTCTGTCCCGTATCTGTTCGTCCTTACTAGCCCCAAATTCACAATGCTCTGCTAGCTCGTACAAGTTGCGTACAAAAGCCTCAACACTTCCCCCACTCTGTTGGGAGCGTCGGTGAAAACGGGCACGTTCGTGTATAACGTTACATTTGGGCACAAAATGTTCATCAAACTTTGCCATTACAGTATCAAAGTAATTCGCCTCTTGCTGATCAGTGAAAGTAAAAGTGCTAAACACAGGCTCGGCCTCTTTGCCCATTGCATACAGAAGTGAATTTACTTGCACATCCTGGTCTTCTTTATCTAGCTTTGTTGCAATCCGAAAGCGTGCAAACCGTTGCTTCCTCATCGGCCACGTGGAAGGCTGCGTGAAGTTGAAAGCTTCGGGCGTGTGGAACTTCGGCATTTTCCCTCATCGTTCACTTTCCCCCCTCTCGATGCTTGTCTTTACTTCACTCCACAACTCACTGCCGCTTTTCTCTCTCTCTACAGAAGCATTTACGCCACCACTTCTGACACCATGTCACGAAATGGACGGACAAGAAGTGAAGTTTTTATAAATTGTATTGGAAACAGGCTGAACACCATACAGGTTATGCATATCTGAACCGAATCGCACAACTCCGATCAACTCCCAGACGCGGTGTGTGTGACATAGCCTAAAAGGATTCCCTAACACATTATCAAAATAAAAGCCATGTCTCATGACACATATGTTGACTGAATACCTTTTCACAAGTAATATTTAACAAAGAGTATTTATGCTTTTACTTAAGTTACCAACACCTATCTTACATAACAACTAAGAAGCTGTGTATTTTATCCACACTGCCTCTCGGTGATTACAAAAAAACAGAATAAGCCAGAAAAAGTATCTCTAAGCTATAGAAGCAGCATGTTTACTAGATTCGAGAGGCTTGAATGCTTATACGAATGCAATTAGCCAGCATAAATGTGCCTGTATCTGTTTCAGTTGTTGAAGCTAGTCTTTTAAACCATTACCCAATGTTTTATCTTTTACAGCCATCCACTGCTGCTTGTGGTTCTCAACTGATCAGGAATTGTCAGGCCATTTGGACATGCTAAATTACCCCTTGGTGTGGGTGTGAGTGACTGTCTGTTTCTGTCTGCTCTGCGATTGACTGGCGACCTGTCCAGGGTGTATCCTGCCTTCTGCCCAATGACCGCTGGGATAGGCTCCAGCACCCCGCGACACTGAGGGAGAAGCGGCTTAGAAAATGAATGGATGTTGTTATGTCTTTTAGCACAAATTGTCATTATTACATATTTTAACATGTATTTGACTCACCTGCTTTTCTTTACTTTGCAAAACTGTTGTATGAAAACAGTAGAATTTTAAAGATTATGTGCAGTTGTAAAAGACAGTACAGTGTTGTTCACAGTAACCTGCTCTTTCTTGTATTGCTCTGCGTCTGCCTTTGTTTTTCTTGTTACTTTGCAGATTTATTTTTGATACTGTTTATTTTTTGTTCAGGTTTCTTTATCTTTGTTTTGTATGGTGAGTATTTATTACTATTACTATCATTACTATATTTTGCTCATTCATGCAGTAATGATCTTCACAAGTAAATAATCTAAACAAACTGCAAGTGACAAAGAAATTGACCAGAGACCTCCACGTCTGTTAAGAGCTGTGTATTTTTAACAGGTTGGATTCAGATATTCATTCTCCCTCCCAAACATACTCTACATATATGCTCACTGGCTGTTTTTACAGCACTCCTGACTTACAGACTGGACATCTGTTTCTTTGTATACAGTGACCCTTTTTCCTTTTTTACAGGGCTACCACAGAGCAGGTATCGTTCAAGAAACATTCTCAGCAGTGCAACAACATTGACGTGGTGTGTTGGTACGAGGGGATCAAACATAGCAATGCTGTTTGAGTTTTTAAACACTGTGTCCACTCACTGTCCACTCTATTAGACACTCCTACCTTGTCAATCCACCTTGTAGATGTAAAATCAGAGACGATAGCTCATCTGCTGCTGGACAGTTTGTGTTAGTCATCCTCTGGTCCTTCATCAGTGGACTATTCTCGGCCCAGTAGTGATACTGAGGTGATTTAAGTATTGCTGTATCTGATACAGTAGAATCACACTTACTATGTCAGTGTCACTGCAGTGCTGAGAATTAACCAGTAATACCTGCTTTGTGGTGGTCTTGGCGGGTCCTGATCATTGATGAATCATGTGAAAGGGGGCTAAAAACGTATGCAGAGAAAAAGATCAGCTACAATTTGCAATTGTAGAACTACAAAGTGCACAAATATATTAAATAGACCAGATTCAATAGAAAAGTAAGTAAATACAGCTTTACCTAATAAAGTGGCCAGTAAGTGTATACATAGTGAAGCACAGTGATATAATTTAATTTGTATTTTTTGTTAACAGCATTGCAGCTGTTACCTGCTATTCCACTCAATATGCCTGAATTGTGTGAGTTGTATATATTTTGCTTAGGCAGTTAATGCAGTTGTTTCTAAAGTATTTCTGGTGTAATCAGTTCATTGATGCTTACCTGTGAACAGGTGTGAGCTTTAACGATTGTTCCTGTATCATGGCTTGAAAAATTATGTAGTGTCTTAATATATGATAATGCATATCACTGTTGTTGGAACAAAACCTTTTGTAGATTTTCTGTTTTTGAGCTGCTAGGCTGTTTCATGGTGTATACTAGGATATAATGATTGGCTGCTGGGGTGTTTCTAAGTTGTTGCTAAGGTGTCTGATTGACTGGAGGCATCTGCGCGTTCAGGCTACCAGTCAACAGAGGTGAAACAAGTGCTGATGACGTCGTAGTGTTGAAATGCGTCCTTGTTTACTTTTAGCTCCCAAACGCTATCAGTTATAAAAGTGATCTGCAGAACTGTATTACTGAATGATGGTTTCTCATATATTTACTACATTGGAGCTCAGAGTCTTTGCTCAGGCAAAGCATCAATCTAAATTTTACTTTGTTTTTGTTGTGCAGGTCCCTAGTGAACAGCAGATGGAGAATATGTGAGTTGTCATGCAGAACTGGTGGCAGTGTACACTTTTACGTTCCAGCAATTATCCAACATCATGTCTGTGTGAAACTCTATCCTATGTTGAGCACCTTCTTTGGTCAAGTCTAGACTCAGTGACTCATTGTTCTTGCTCAACCTGGGCAAGTGGCTAATTCTATACATGATGTTTATACATTAAACTGTGGATCTGTTATATATTTGGATGTTTTTTTTCATCATTTCAACACCACTTTGTGATTATCGTGGATCATTTAAGAAAAAGTTCATCACTATATTCTATACCTTGGATTGTAATTAATTATTTGTTATTTCCTTTGTAATTTATCATAAGCAGTTTTGACTGTTAAATCTATTCTAATTGTAACTCCTTATTGGTTGTATTGTATCTTTTGCAGTGAAATTCTGGCGACTGCAGCTGCGGGTAAATTACTGTAAAGTAGAACTTTGCAATAAAATACTTTGTGTCATACCGTTGTACTGTGTTTATAACTGATAAACTGTAATTATGTTAATAGTATGTGTGTGTTTGTTTTTTTTTTTTTGTTTTTTTTTTCAAAATAATTGACCATATACAGATTTACAATATATGCTTTTTTCCACAGGAAATAACTGTAAACAAACAACAGTTCTCAACAGAGAAATTTACGGTTGGCAAAAAAAGCATAGTGTAATGTCTTGTACTTTTCCACTATATATTTTTACTGTGAAGATCTGGCAACCACAGCTGTAGTAATGTGTAGTTGTTATAAGCCAGTTTATACCAGATATTTAGCAAATGTAAATATGTTTTCCCCAGATATTGAGTAAATATAAAGCAATTTTGCTCAGACATTTGGTAGATATTACTAAATTTTCCTTGGTAAATTAATTGGTATTTACTCAATATTTGTGGGCTACTTTAACTCATAATGGGGCATACTATTACTAAATACACATTTGAACTGTTGCTTTTATTAAGTTACTTATTTTTATTTGCTTACATTTAGTTCGTTTATTTAATGCATTTTAATCAAAGTTTAGGTAAGTAACATCTATTAAATTATTACGTGTCATTCGTTGCCATAATTATTTATATTGTGGAGCAAAACACTTGCCAATTCTGATCTTGGCTGATGATGATTGAGAATAATAATAAATGCTTCTAGAGTGACTGACATTGATATCTTGGCAAAGAGGACAACATTCTACATTTTCCATTTAGAATATGTTTGCTCCACAAAAGGTCTTAATGGGTGAATGTACAAATAAGGTGTTTATGTCACAAGCAGCTTTCTCAGAACACTGCCTTGTGGGCAGTATTGGAATATTACTGTGTAAACACAGAGGTTAGGGATTTTAAATGACCTACCTGTATGAATGCTTTGTGTATCTACAATACTACAACAACCTTTCCAAAAACACTTCCCAGATGTTGCCGTGGAGAAATTCAAATGACCTGCCTCTGTGTCCAGTTCTGCCCAAACCTCCTCCCCTTTGGACAGGTGAATTGGTAAGGTATAAAAGTTTGTCAGCTGGGTTTGGACAGGCATGTAGGTTGATGAGTAACTGAAGGTCTTACAGGATAAAAAGATGGGGTTAGGAGTGAGTGGATCATATGTTTCTTAAAGCAAATGCACATCAGGCCACTCAATTTGTTTATAACAACCCTGATTCTGTAGTTGTACATTTTTAATACCTGAAGTGAGATATGCACAATTTAACAAGTATGTATTTTGAATAGACAGGAAATGATAAGTACAAGTTGGCCGCAACTTCAGAAGATGGGGACAAAAAGAAGAAAAAGAGGAAGGACATGGATGAACTCAAGAAAGAAGTGGATCTGGTGAGAAATTAACATAGTAATGTTTTGATATTACTTCCCAGGCTAGATATGAAATCGTGTAATGTTACTGAAGTTTTGAGTTTATCAATCACATTGTCTCCTGTGCAGGATGATCACAAGTTATCCTTAGATGAGTTGCATCGCAAATATGGAACTGACCTTAACAAAGTAAGTTTGCAATCGAAACTACTGTTTAAAAATGATTCATTTTCATTTATTAAAACACATTTATTTTAATGAGTTATATTATTCTAAGGCACTAAGGAATTATATTAGAAGAATTTAAGAAAAAAGTTTTTATGCCAATTATTAATCTGTTTACAAAGTAATAAGCAATATATTTTACTTTGACTAGTTTTTATTTTTATGTCTGTTGTTTTTGCATCTAAAATGGTTTTAAAACTGGTTCATGTTGTCCTAAAAGAAAAAAACAAGCAGTTCTTCACTGTATCTGTAAGGGCTTGTCTAGTTCCCGTGCAAAGGAGATTCTTGAACGTGATGGCCTCAATGCACTGACACCCCCTCCAACCACACCAGAATGGGTCAAGTTCTGTAAACAACTCTTTGGTGGATTCTGTACACTACTGTGGATTGGATCTTTCCTTTGTTTCCTGGCTTTCGCAATCCAGTTTACTACAGAGACTGAACCAGAAAGTGATAATGTAAGAGATGCATGTTACTTGAAAGCCTCCTCCACAGCTTCATAGCTCATTAAGTAAAAAAACAATTACGATCTACAGTTTTATAATGCTTTCTTTTTGTCATGATATTTCGTTTGTTCATTCAATCACTTGTTTGTTTTTACAGTTGTACCTGGGTGTTGTTCTTGCTGCTGTGGTGGTGATTACTGGTTGCTTCTCATACTATCAAGAGGCTAAAAGCTCAAGGATCATGGACTCCTTCAAGAACCTTGTTCCACATGTATAATGCTAAGAAACTATAATAGCAATTATACTCTTTCTGCATCTCAGCCCTCAAATAATGACATTTTCTTATATAGCAAGCTCTGGTTATTCGAGATGGTGAGAAAAGGAACATTAATGCTGAGGAAGTTGTCATTGGTGACCTTACAGAGATTAAGGCGGGTGACAGAATTCCAGCTGACCTGCGTATCATCTCTGCACATGGATGCAAGGTAAGGTAAAGACCTATAAAATAAATAAAATGCTAGCTACATGGGTGAGACTAGAATTCAGGTGTTCAGTTAGAGCTGGGCAATAGGGCAAAAGTATAATATCATGACACTTTTGGGACTTTTTCACTATACATGACATGACAATATCTTATCTTCTGATGTTGGAACACACATCAGAGCGCCACATATTAAAAATACTGTAAAAGACTTTAAACACATTCATCATTTGTGTTCAACATTTCACACACTCCCCAATTAAACAAGAATAATTATTCCCTCCATGTAATCTGTCATGTATGGAATGAGCAGGGAGGCTGGATATAAGTGCAAGCAGATTTTAATAACAAAAACAAACTAGCAAAGTACAAAGCAACTAACTACAAGGCTTAAATAGTGAAACACAAAGCACAAACAAAACATGAGGCAGGGAAAGAACCACAACATCAGACAAAGTGACAAGTAGACCAGACACTGACTGAAACAAAGGGCTAGATAAAGGTTACATCAAATGGGGAACACCTGGAAGAGGGAGGAGACAGAGACTACAGACAGGTGAAGATAATAATGGGGTAGGCGGGGAAAGGGGGGAGCACAAGAACCAAAACAAAACAAGCACATGGCAACAACACAGGGCAAGAAACGCACACAGGAACAAAGAGAAACTGTGACATAAACATCCTGTGAAGTGTTTTTAAGTACTGACAATATACTCAGTACTGACTATATGCTTATTTTTACATATTGTGACATGATTTGTTATGAAATACATATTGTCATATTGCCCACTTTATGTTCAGTACTCCTCTCTTTTAGGTGGACAACTCTTCTCTGACTGGTGAATCTGAGCCACAAACCCGTACTCCTGACTTCTCTAATGAAAATCCTCTAGAAACAAGGAATATTGTGTTCTTTTCCACAAACTGCCTAGAAGGTATAAACATATACATGAGTTGTAAAAAAGAACTACTACACTACTATTACTACTATTAATTCTGATGCTAATAATGATATCAATAATGTGTGCAATGCGCAATATTCTTTCTCAGGTACTGCCAGAGGTATTGTTATCAACACTGGTGATCGCACTGTGATGGGTCGTATTGCTATACTAGCCTCAAGCCTTGAGGGTGGACAGACCCCCATTGCCATAGAGATTGAGCACTTCATCCATATTATCACTGGTGTAGCTATTTTCCTGGGAGTGTCCTTCTTCATTCTGTCCCTCATCCTTGGATATGGCTGGCTGGAAGCTGTCATTTTCCTTATTGGAATCATTGTTGCTAATGTGCCTGAAGGTCTACTCGCCACAGTCACTGTAAGTATTGTACTGAGTAAGGCAAACTCCATATGGTTCAACAGCAAAAAATCCTTAAAGATGTCATTGTTGTTAATGCAGTTGCATAGAATCAAACAACTGTTGTAGTTCAAAGTGTATTTTCTTTTCAAGAAGTTAAGAAAATTAGTTATTTACATATAATGCATAAGTATTCCTGGAATTGAACTTCCCCATGCAGTGTCCATAACTATTATTGTAGATTTTTTGATAACAAGAGTGATATAGAAAACACTATAAAATGATCATCAGTATTATTGAAATTTATCCACATTGTTTTTCGTTTTGTGGCTGTACCAGATTGTATATCTGGTTTGTAAACCCAGTATGGATGTTTTAAATAGATGCAGTGTCTGATGCCACCCATTCAAAAGTTTCAAATGCCAGGGCACAGACACATTTGGTCAACCTTGGTCTTTTATCTACCTAGCCACTGTAACTCGTAGCTGTCATAAAGGACAGATGCTTTCATCATATGATAAATACTGAAATGTAAATATATTCTTTAATATGATTAATGGAATTTAACTTCATGCATTTGCAGCTGCTACTTTTATTCTTATTTATGCTAATAGGTGTGTCTGATTTATGCTTATAGGTGTGAAAGACTACATTCTAATCTATGTCTATTTTTTGCTTTGAGTAGGTGTGTCTGACTCTGACTGCCAAACGAATGGCCAAGAAGAACTGTCTGGTGAAGAATCTTGAAGCTGTAGAGACACTTGGCTCCACCTCCACTATTTGCTCTGATAAGACTGGAACCCTGACCCAGAACCGTATGACTGTAGCTCACATGTGGTTTGACAACCAGATTCATGAAGCTGACACGACAGAAAACCAGAGTGGAACCTCTTTTGACAGAAGCTCTCCTACATGGTCAGCACTTGCTCATGTGGCAGGCCTGTGCAACCGTGCTGTCTTCCTTGGCGATCAGAGCAAAGTTCCCATCCTCAAGGTCTGGTCATTAAACCTCAAAAAAATTCCTGATCTTAACCACAGCTGTAGTAGTTTTGAAACCTATTAGGTTTCACTGCCTCTAGGTTGTACTGGAATGACTGTGTTTGTCCTTTTCTTCTTTCTCAGAGGGATACAGCTGGTGATGCATCTGAATCTGCCCTGCTGAAGTGTATTGAACTCTGCTGTGGTTCAGTCAAGGAGATGAGAGACAAGTACCCAAAGCTTGCTGAGATCCCCTTCAACTCCACCAACAAATACCAGGTGCTTTTACCTAGTGTTTCAAAACTTTTTCTAATGTGGTGACTTCATGGACATTAGTGAACCTAACAAAAGCTCATTTTTTATTCATAAGCTCTCAATCCACAAGAACCCTAACCCCTCAGAGACTGAGCACTTATTAGTAATAAAGGGAGCTCCTGAGAGGATCCTGGACCGGTGCTCAACAATTTTGATTCAAGGAAAAGAACATCCCTTGGATGACGAAATGAAGGACTCTTTCCAGCATGCTTATGTGAAACTTGGTGGACTTGGAGAAAGAGTGTTGGGTAAGATGATCTAACTGACTGCACACTGGTAGTTGGTAGTTAAAAACAGCTTATGCTATAGGCATTTATGCTCTACATTGCAGGTTTCGGCCATTACAGTCTGCCTGATGATCAGTTCCCTGAGGGTTTTGCATTTGATACAGAGGACGTGAATTTTCCCACTGACAACCTGTGCTTTGTTGGCCTCATGTCCATGATTGATCCTCCTCGTGCTGCCGTACCAGATGCTGTTGCTAAGTGCAGGAGTGCTGGAATCAAGGTACAGTGGTTTAGTTTATATAACACTGGAAAATTTGTAGATGCTATTGTCAGATATTTCACGAATTTCATATATTTTCAGGTTATCATGGTCACTGGTGACCACCCAATCACAGCACAGGCCATTGCTAAGGGTGTGGGTATCATCTCTGAGGGCAATGAAACTGTAGAAGACATTGCTGTTCGTTTGAACATCCCTGTTGGAGATGTTGACCCCAGGTTGTTCATTTTTTCAATGCTATTTTGTTACAAAATAAACAATGGAAACATTTTTCAAATGCTTAAATATGGGTGGAAAAATATTTCACTAATGTTAAACATCTTTCCAGACAAGCAAAGGCCTGCGTGGTCCATGGTGCAGAGCTGAAAGAAATGAGCCCAGAGCAATTGGATGATGTCCTGAGATACCATACTGAGATTGTGTTTGCAAGAACTTCTCCACAGCAAAAACTCATCATCGTGGAAGGTTGCCAGCGACAGGTACCATAAATATGGCAGTGCTGTGCAAACTGAGGCTGCCCTTTCATTTATTCAATTTCCAATCAGAACAGACATGAAGTACACGTTATTTATTTTTCATTGTCAGAACAAACATATTTAACAATGTTCACAAAAGCCCTGAGTACAAAATGAAATCTGTCTGTATTTAATTAGTCTGCTCTTTAGTTTTGTTTGTGCATCCTACTGACACTTGAACTCTTCAATTCTTCCAATCCAATGAACGCAAAAATTGTTCCCAAAGGTGTGGACAGAATATATCGACATATGGTTTTCCAGTGCATACATCCCGAACCTTATAGGGTATTTGGATTCTTCGTATATTGGGATAACATAAGAGTCTTTTCTGCTCCCCAGTAAAGGAGAGTTGATGTTAGTGATGACAATGATGATGGAGCCCTAATTTCCACAATAGGAGAAAATCAAACTCTTAAAAAAAACATTCTTCCACTTTGAGAAGACAACATCATGTTCTAGAAAAAATGTAAAGGATGTGTGGCTGTTTGAAAGGACGTTTAATTGTCTAAAAGGATGTGTCATTTTCTGAAAGGATATGCAACTGTCAAGAAGCTGCTACTAAAAAAAAGGAAACAGACAAAAAAGAAGAACATTTGCAAATCAAATAAAGACGCTACCAGCCAGGCCAGATTCCAGACCTCAACATCATGGAAATGCACTTGGGATTACTTGGATTATGTGAAACTACTTTGGAGGGGTGGAAAACATCCCTGCAGATGTCTTTAAAAATGAAAGCAAGTTTATCAAAAAATATAGAAGAGGGGGCACTCTTGACAATGACCAATGTGATGTTATATTTAGTGGTTGAAGCTTTTTTGTTGTTTTTTTTTTTCTTTCAAAATATCTGTGTCCTGCTTTTTCTCTGAGGCTGAAAAAAAATGAATAACTTGTCCTTAATTGCTGTTTTTACTGGAAATTAAATTATTAAATAAAATTAAAAGTGCTCTGTATTCTTATGTAAATTCTGATCAATTTGATTGTCAATAAAGTGTTTTTTCACATTTTTAATTGTTTTTCTGAAATTTTGCTGACAGGGTGCCATTGTGGCTGTGACTGGTGATGGTGTGAATGATTCTCCTGCTCTGAAAAAGGCTGACATTGGTGTAGCTATGGGTATTGCTGGATCTGATGTTTCTAAACAGGCTGCAGACATGATCCTTCTGGATGACAACTTTGCCTCAATTGTTACTGGAGTAGAAGAAGGTAATAACACCACTGAACGTCTTACAATCAGGTTACATTTGAAATTAGCTGAGTATTACAATGAAAATGTACTTCTCTTTTTAGGTCGCCTCATCTTTGACAACCTCAAAAAATCAATTGCTTACACCTTGACAAGTAACATACCTGAGATCTCCCCTTTTCTGCTCTTCATCATTGCTGGCATTCCTCTCCCTCTTGGCACTGTGACTATACTTTGTATTGACCTAGGAACTGACATGGTAAGAATATGGGTATTCATACACACCAAATGTATTATAGCATAATGTAAATATTTAACTAATCCAGTTCCAAAAAAGTTTGAGAGTAGGTACAATTCAGATAAATTCAGAATGCACTGATTTGACACAATGTGTAAAGTTTTGTCTTATCAACTTCTTTGTTTTTTTGTAAATGTATTCTCAAATTGATGACTGTAACACTTTCCATGATTCCAAGATCAGAGAGGTGCAATTTAAGACTAGGAAAGTTGGGAAATGTTCAAAAAAATCTTTAACATGTTATATAAAATTCCAACAGTTTAAAGATAACATTCCTCAGCCAGGGGTTGCAGGAACCTTAGACATTTCACCATCTATAGTCCATAATGTCATCAAAAGATTCAGGGAATGTGGTGAAATCTCTGTGCCTGAAGGACAAGGCTTGAAAACCTGTAACCTTTGACACCTCGTACATCAGTGCTTGAAACTCCATCATGCTTCTGTGATGGATTTTACCACATGAGCTCAGGAATACTTTGACAAATCATTGTCCATAAAAATATTGTTTGTTGCTGCATCCACGTAGTTAAGACTGCACTATGCACAGTGGATGCCATATGTCAAGAATATCCAGAAATGCTGCTGACTTTTCCAGGCTCAGTCTCATCCAAAATGGACCGATGCACCGTGGAAATGTGTTTAAAGATTAAAATGAGTTAGTCTTTCTGAATTTTTACAGAAATAATAAGTGTGTTCTCTGGTTCAGAGAAGTAAAGGACCATCAAGACAATTACCAGCATGAAGTTCAAAAGCTAAAATCTGTCATGGTATGGGGGAATAACAGAGTAACATCAGTGAAAGTAATGTAAAGAATTAATGCTAAACACACGTTGTGCTACATTTCAGGTGCTGTCTTATTTAGGGACACCCATGCCTATTTCAACATGACAACTTCAAGCTATGTTGTCCAAAATGTACAAAATGCCCTAAATATAATACCACATAAGTGCACATTAACATCATTATTGTTATACAGTAGGTAAATGGCAATACAGGGTACCTTAGTCATTTGGACGGAGACGAGAATATTAATTACTTGTCATCACATCTGACAACTTGAAGTAAGTTGCTTAAATCTTGGCCAGTAATTTTGTAAACCCACAATGAATAAAACAGAACTTTATTCTAAAGGGCATACAAGCTGATCTTTCAGGTTTTACTCTTCCCCTTTCCATTAATTAAAAATCTGACTTTTTATGCTTTAGGGGGCAGTCATGGGTAGGGGGCAGTCATGGGCTGGAGATTGGGGAACCAGCCTCATGACCAGAAGGTCGCTGGTTCAATCCCCAGAGCCAACAGCACATGACTAAGGTGTCCTTGAGCAAGACACCTAACCCCCAACTGCTCCCTGGGCACTGCGGATTGGGCTGCCCACCGCTCCGGGCAAGTGTGCTCACTGCCCCCTAGTGTGTGTGTGCTCTCTAGAGTGTATGTGGTGTTTCACTTCAAGGATGGGTTAAATGCGGAGGTGAAATTTCCCCGTTGTGGGACTAATAAGGGTCTCTTAATTTAACTTCTCAGCTTCAATGAGCTATTTGTAGTTGAAACATTTCACATTCTTCACAGCATTTTGTACTGACATTGGAATTATACTGATACCTGGTATCAGATCACTGCCATCTTTACTATTTATTAGTGTCTTTAATAGGCTTTTTAAATCATTTTGCAGGTACCTGCGATTTCTTTGGCATATGAAACTGCTGAAAGTGATATCATGAAGAGGCAGCCCAGAAACCCCAAAACAGACAAGCTGGTGAACGAAAGACTCATCAGTATGGCATATGGCCAGATTGGTAAGACCACGAAGACCACACAGATGAAGAGGTTTGGTATCAGAGCAGTCACTTGGGGATATGAAAATTCTGTATGTTGGATCTTATCCAAGTAGGATATCTGTCATTTGAAACTGCATTAAAACATATTCAAAAGTTATTAGTTTGGCTTTTGAACCAATTCAGTTTTTGTTCTCTTTTGTGTTTATTTAGGAATGATGCAAGCGGCTGCAGGTTTCTTCACCTATTTCGTGATCCTTGCTGAGAATGGATTCCTTCCTTCATACCTGTTTGGCCTACGTATTGACTGGGATGATAAGTATCTCAATGACCTGGAGGACAGCTATGGCCAGGAATGGGTATGTTTTGCAAATCTTGGCCAAGGGGGAGGGACACATTAGAGCACATTATTCCCTTTTCACTGTGTCTTTGACAATGCATGTGTCTTTTCTGCAGACCTACGAGAGCAGAAAAATTGTAGAGTACACATGCCACACCGCATTCTTTGTCAGTATTGTGATAGTGCAGTGGGCCGACTTGATCATCTGTAAGACCAGGATGAATTCTATTGTACAACAAAAAATGAAGTATGTAAACAAAGTGACAGATTTCAGCATTTTAAATTGAATTAAGGAAGTGTTTTCATGTTGTTTCTCACTTTTTTCTGCTTTTAGAAACAAAATTCTCATATTTGGTCTTTTTGAAGAGACAGCTTTGGCTTCTTTTCTGTCATACTGCCCAGGCATGGATGTTGCCATCAGAATGTATCCACTTAAGTAAGTTTGGCTACCGTATAGTTTGCAAACAATGAATAGTGTAGTAATGTTTGTGATTTGACTCTACGCCATGATGTTTTCCCTTGAACTAGAATTGCTCCTTTGGAAACCCTTTGGAATTCCACCAATGTTTATAAAATGTAATGGAATAATGAAATAGTCATTCAGAGTAGTTTCATGTGAATGCACCTTTCTAAACAAACCTTCTAGAGAAGGCCTCTAAAATCTCCCTCTCAATGTTATTACACCACAGTTGTTTCACAATAGTTATCAGATAAGATTGTGACCTAAAATATATATATTTTTAAATCAGTTCATGGTGGAAATGTACATGTTAAAGGCAAAATAGTGTCTAATGAAAGTATCTTTTGAATTTTGCAACAAACTTGTAGGCACATGTAGGTTCACTGTTTGCTTTGGATAGTAAATAATCGTGTAATATTATTGGCTAAATTTGCACTGCAACATCACAACCCCTGGTTCCTATCATTGGCAAAAAATATAAAGAAATCATAAACCATTTTCATTCAAACCACTTTGAATGACTGCTCACATTTCAGTGATTAAATTGCAAAATGCAATTAGATGCAAAATTATTGAAAAATCAATGGAATTCCACTTTAAAGGAGAATGTAAGAAACAGGAAAAAGGTGGTTCCACATTGTTTGTGTTGGTTCATTTTAACAAATATTCACAGTGGTTGGGAGAAGTTCTCTCTAATGTAATTATTGCCACCCTCTTCATTTTTTTTAGACCTTGGTGGTGGGTATGTGCCTTACCGTATGCCTTCATCATCTTTATCTATGATGAAGCTAGAAGATACATCCTTAGGCGGAACCCAGGAGGTAAGAACAAATGTGTATTTTTATGTCACTGCATAAAGAACCTTCAAACCAAAATGAATCACAAATATTAAAAGATTGACGAAGCAGGAGATGATGTGAAGTGTGTTCAGTGCATAAGAAATATGATTATCTGTATGTTCATAGATCAATGACAGTGGAAAGAGAGGTTTCCTAATAATCATTGTTTGTCCTTCTTCTTAGGCTGGGTGGAAAAGGAAACATATTACTAATCCTAGGAGAAAATCTTGCTCCAAAGACATCTATGAACATATTGTTTGTGTGAAGTAAGATTACTTATTAATGTATCTGTTGTTGTTTCACTATGAGACAAACTGTAATACCTATTATTGGCAGGAACTGGGGATGAATAAAGATGAATGATGAACTATTAGGTATGATTTGATGATGAATAAAACCAATAATACTACAAAACTGATTTGTAAATTGTGTTTAATTATTTATGTTGCCTTACAGTAAAAATCTTTGCTAAAACTTTTAGCCTGTAAATGTCTGAAAAATGTGTGTGTGTTTATCACAGAAATTTTTAAGACATATGCAGAGCAAAATTTTAAAGATTTTGGTCAGTTCATGTGGCAAAAACATTAACAGTACTAATGCTTTGGAGTCGTGTAGTCGTGAGGTTTTGGGATGGTTACTGTGGGCGAAACCCACATGTATAAAACAAAAGAAAGCCCTTCTGGTCAGACTAGTTATGGAAAGTGACACAGTTAGACATCATTAATGAAACACCCTCCCAGTGGGGTAGATCAGCTAAGAGAGTCTGATGACACATCATTTAATAATTAGTGTATCTTGCTGTAATTGGCTTATTTGCTGACAAAACAGGTGAGTGAATGTGCACTGATAGACTATTAATAGGCTAGTTCATGCTAAGATTCATTGACTGTCAAAGTAGTGAACTATACTTGTTTATCATGCTAAATAATTACATTTTATAGATGAACATATGTATGTGCTGTTGGTTACCATACACAGTGCTGTCTGGTTAGCTTTCTACTAGCCTGTAACTGTAGCGATTGCAGCCTAAATTAATAACTTCTATAGGCTTCCTTTAGAAGGCACTGAACAAAATGAAACATTTAATATACATGGTTCAAATCATTTTCTCATGAATTACTAAAAATCATTACATCAACACATATCTTTAGATTAAATTTGTCAGTAGTTGTACTGATGCACTGTTTTATTCATTTTATTGGGGTGCACCACCCCAATAAAATCTTGGGGTTTTACCTGGCCGTCCCATTCTGAAAGCCCTAGCTACACCCGTGTGCACAGATAAACTCTAAATGTTATAACAAAGTCAGTATTCATAGTAATTAAAGGGGTTAAATGTGCTTTGTTGCCCTTGGTAAGCACAACTCTGCTATCAGTTCTGTTAAACAAGGTGTACCCCAGGGATAAGCCATTGACCCCCTACTCTTTATCATTTATATTTTTCCCCTCAGTCAGGTCATCATACTGTTATGTTGATTATATTCAGATCTATGTTCACACCAACATCACCACTAACCTGCCACCCCCTGCCCTAATATCTTGCATTCAAGAACTCAAATAATGGATGCAGAGAAACTTTCTAAAACTAAACACACATACAACTGAAATTCTACTCACTTGGATGATGTAACTATGAGACCTTTAACTGTAGTCCATTATCTACATGTTCTTCTTGAGCCTGTCCTCTCTTTCAAAAGTTAGATTAGGGCTTTGGTCAAAACAGCTTTTCTCCATCTTTGGAGAAATTATTGTTATTTGGAACATGGCTTTGATTATTTAAGTTCATGTCCTTAATCATTTTTAGGATATTTCATCATACCACCATACCATACCATTTAAAAGATGCAGTTCTAATTTTCCTTTAATTACTAAAGTGTAAAGTGACTTCTGCCTGCTCTTTTCGGATTTTTGATTACATCATTGTGCACCAGTGGGTGGGGAAAATAATATTGACTTATATTTCCACATTTTTCCCTACTCTTCTTCAATCCCCACCTATTTAAAAAAAAATCTGAGCTAGCTTAGACGGCCTGCCTAAAACTGCTTTACCTCGGAACCCGTCACAGTGTCAAGGTAGGAAAATGTGCTGCGACTTCTGATTCACGTGGACTTCCATGTTTAAGTATATTGTGCATTTATGTATCAAACACTTCAAGGCATTCAGCAGCAACATTGGTAGCAGTGTCCCATGAGAAACGATGAATTGACATTATGGTATGATTTAGTTTGACCTTAATGTTTTCTGCAGAATGTTAAATAAAACCCTTATTGGTTTATCCATATTATATCTTTTTTACACTTGCATTACTTGTGTTGTAGCTTCATAAGGCCTAAAGTGTCTTAATAATAAGGAAGATAAGGAAGAAAGGTTGACTTTCATATTCATTCAGATCATTTGTGGTTGCACATGAAGAGTATGCTGCCAATACATAAGCTAAGCTACATTGTAACATCACCATATATATATATATATATATATATATATATATATATATATATATATATATGTGTGTGTGTGTGTGTGTGTGTGTGTGTGTGTGTGTGTAAACTATTATCCAATGAAAAAAAGATCAACTGTTCAATGTTCAATGTTCTGTGGGAATAAATTACTGCATTGATGATTTTCCTGAATTCCTAAGGGCGCCTGATGGACTTATTGATGTATCAAACAACATATTGCATGACATGAAGTAAAATAATATATCTTCTTCAGACATAACACATGTGGCAAAAAATATGGCTTAATTTGGGATCATATGGCAGATTAATGGTAGATTTAGGCAATATGTTTTTGTTCACCCCTTAAAATCGCAGGCTTATTACATAGTAAAGCTTATTATTGCAAACTGGCTGAGCTATTCTAACATTATAGAAGTGACACTTTGGGCCCACTAGTGAGCCTTGGTCATTTAAGGGGCTAATTTATGTTATTTTTTGCAATGGCTAAGGCCCACAGTATCAGTACCAGTCCAGACCCTGGTCTGGTACATGTGTTTCCCATTGCATAAAAGAACTGTGAATATAGGTTTTCTTCATCTTGTGTTCACATGACTTTTTACACATACGTTAAATAAAAAAACGGATGATACTGATTTGTTAAAATCGCCTGGTGAAAAAAACATAAAACAGATTTTTCCACTGGCCATCAATCCAGCACCCAAGGTTCCAGAACATAATTGTACTCGATAATATTCTCCTCTTTCTTTGGTAAGCAAATTGCTGCCATAGGAAGAAAACCTTGTATTTCCATTTTTGTCGTTTTTCAGGTTTTTTTTTTGTAGCATACGTTGTATATTTGAGTCACTGCTTGAATAATTTCCATGCTGGAAGAAGCCAAAGTCTGTTGCCACAGTGATGCTACACCCCCACCCCTCCCCCTGCAAGGAGAATGTTGCAGCAGAACCACGTGCTGAGCCAGGCTACTAGCTATCCAACAGACGAAACATGGCAGTGTCGGGGAAATGTAAAGCCAAACGAAAATATGAAGATGAACACAAAACCTTCTTACTAGAGTGGGAGGATTTGTATTTTTTTATTGAGCGGAAAGGGAAGCCATTCTGTTTGATATGCCAAACATCATTATCCAATTTTAAAGCTTCCAATCTTCAGCGCCACTGCACTACACGTCAACATGGACCAGGAGTTTCCCAAAGGTACTGAACTGCGCAAGCACAAGCGGAACACTTTGAAACGCCAGTCAGACAAACAGACTCAGTAGTTTCAGAACTTAACAAAAAAGTCAGAAATGGTCACTTTTGCATCCTATCAACTGGCATGGAATATCACTCGTGCTAAAAAGCCATACAGTGAGGGGGAATTTGTGAAAAGTTGTCTCAGCGATGCCATTTCAATCTTATCTCCAGAAAATGAACATTTGAAACGAATGGTATCAGAGCTCCAGTTGTCCCGACATACAGTCGAACACAGAATATCAGACCCTTCATCACAGACAGTTCAGAAATTTCATTGCAGACCTTGATGAAAACCTTCCCAGTGATTTGCCACTTCACTGCAACGTAAGGTGGCTTTCAAGAGGTAAGGTGATATATCGTTTTTTTGAACTCTTGAACCAAGTGAAGTTGTTCTTGAAAGAAAAACACAAAGACTATCCTGGGCTTTCTGACCCCCAGTGGATTTTAGATTTGGCTTTTCTGGTGGACATGCTGCACCACTTGGACAGACTGAACATTGATCTCCAGGGGAAATTAAAGATGCTACCTGATCTAGTGCAGTCAGTATTTGCATTTGTTAACAAACTCAAGCTGTTTAAAAACTCATCTTAAAAAGGGAAAACTAACACATTTCCAGTCTGTGTCAAATGCAAGTGCCCAAGCAGCTAAGGTCCTAAAAGGGAGAACTGCACGCTATACAATATTTCTTGAAAGTCTGCAACAGAACTTTGAGGACAGATCTGTCATCATACAGCTGAAAAGGCCACAAATTGCATTCCTTGTTAACCCTTTTGCTGCTGATTCAGACTGTTTGAAACCCCCATTGGTGACAGATGAAGCTACATCTCAAATGGAGATGATTGAACTTTTTGAAGATGACAGACCCGGGTCTGTTCTGAGTGAGGGAACCCTGGAATTTTGGAAAATCGTGCCTGTGGAGAAGTATCCCAATGTATAACAAGTTGCACTGAAGCTCCTGTCAATGTTCGGCTCAACCTATGTTTGTGAATCAGTATTTCCCACCCTGAAACATATGAAATCAAAGCATTGCTCTGTTCTTACTGATACACATGTGAAAGAACTGCTTTGAGTAGCAACAACTGAATACAAGCCAGATTTTAAACAGATTATGAAAAACAAAAAATGCCTGAAGTCCCACCAAATTCATCTACATGACAGGTAGGAAAATGGGTTTAAAAACTATAAATGTTTGTGTAAATATAGCCTGTGGCTCCTAGTATTAATGAGCATTTTCTGGCTCTTGGTGTCTGAAAGGTTGGCCACCCCTGCACTACTGCATCACCAATGAGTGTGCCTGATTGCAAACCCAATTGGTACATTGATTGCTATTTTTATTACTCATTACTTTGTAAGGTGACATAAGCTAGGAAGCTTATACTGTATTAAAATAGTAACATGTACGCTAACCTTTTTGTATTTTGACACTTCGATAAAAGCTTTGTTTAAATCAACACACAGATCTATGAGTGAATGTGTTACCTCAGAAAATGCTCTATATGTTGAATTAGAAATACTAAAGAAAGATAAAGGTGATTAATATGCTTCGACACTATTAATAGACAAAAAAATGTTGCTTCACCCTGCACATGATTTTGTGCAAATGCAAATATGTTTGTGAGTGTTTTCATATAGACAAGGCAGTATATTATTTGATATAGTGGTGGACAGTAACTAAGTAAATGTAATTAGTTTCTGTACTTAAGTAGTTATTTCGTGTATCTGTACTTTACATAATTATTTCCATTTCGGGTGACTTTTTACTTTCACTCCATTACATTTCAAAGTCAAATATCTCACTTTTTACTCCAGTACATTATGAGACACTGGAGTATTTTCAACTAAAATGAGTTCATGAAGCGAGTCATGTTACAACGTGTTAAGACATTAGAGTCATAATTCATCGTTTAGTACTTTTACTTTCGATACTTAAGTACATTTGAAGGCAAAGAAATTTGAAGGTTAGAAATCAAACTGAGCTGTATCCAATAAATTTGAGTTCTTTTTTCATTGCATTTGGCACAGCTTTGGTTGAATAAAATTAGCTGTGATGCACTGAGTAGAATTTACTTTTGTTTTATCAGGAATGACAACGATGCAGAAAATTGACAGATTTTCCTCATTGAGCAGTCATTGGTTTTAATCACATCACATTTCTGTCCATCGCATTTTGTGGCTCATGGACACCACAGACTACATGTTTCAGGGGTTGCAGTCCTCCAACTTCCCGAAGGTAAGACTTTTTAAATTATTGCTAGGAAAAAAACAACTTCCTGTGGCAACTATGGCAGTTGTCCATTCTTTTAAGTTACTGCAGCTACCAAACATGTCAAACATCCTCTGCTGTACGTCAAATTTAAGCAAATGCATTTTAGTTTTGATTAACATAGAAACCTGTCCTGGACTTGAACTGCAGATTTTGTTTATACTGTATGGACAGAGGCGAGACTCTCTGATGAGTCGGCAAACGACACCCGTATTGAGGAGAGCAGATTCCACCCGTATTGAGGAGAGCAGATTCCACCCGTATTGGGCTCCGAGCCGTCACCAACGTTTCACCGCGGAGGCGATAACTGCGCGTCTGGAAACTTCGGAAGGATTCAAAAGGCGTTTGGTGAATAAGTTATTGGTTTATTTGATGTAACAGCAGCTGTTTAATCGATTTATTCAGACCTAATTCTGTAATTTGTAAATGTTGAATTCTATGTCAAAACGAAAATAAGCATCGCTTGCTAATAGATAATTTAGCTAACCTAGCTTAGCTAACTGGCTCACTAGCGAGTCACCACTTTTATTAACTGTTTCCTCTCACAGGATATGAGAGGCACCTTTTTGCTATATTAGATATTTAAAGTGAGACGGTGTCGAAGTTATGGTATAATAAACTAGTGAATAATGTTACACTAATGTTAGACTTTCTAGCTAGCTAAATAACCTAGCTTAGCTAGCTTAGCTGCGTATGCGCGAGCTTAGGCTAAGTCAATAGCACTGCTGAATGGCCGGTTCCCTCCGGCTAACCTGTGCTGACCATGATGAGCTCAAATCTGAACGGGAGACGTCGAGAGACTGGCTGGTGTTTCAGGGACAGAAAAGCAGAAACTAGCTGCTGACGGGCTCACACCCCACAGAGCATGTTCGATGCTTTTCTCACAGGAGTGTAGAGAATAAAATGAAGTCGAGTGACTGGGACAGTTAAAGCATTAGTTTAATAATGGCAACTGAGCTTCTATTTGGCAACTAGCTGCCAGGTGATTTTACATGCTAACGATCTTATATCACACTAAGGTTTGTGAAATCTGTTGTTCTCCTGACTCCTCGTCACTATTTTCAGGCTTAACCAGATCTTTTCTTCTTGCAGTTCTCTACACGTTTCCTACATCTACCACCAGCATTTCTCAGGTATGGAAGCAGCTTTTATTTACCCCCTTTTCTCTGGCATGTTTCTGGTTTGTTTACACTCGTTTTTCTACATTTGTAATCGTCTAAGATGAATATGTCTGTGTTTAAATGAAGTCAGAGTTTTAAACTTAATAGTTATTAGTATGTCTGTGTTTGTCTTGACTGTTTTTAAATGTTTTCTCATGGAGGGTACTTGTTGACTCAGGTACAGACGTTGACTGAATACCTTTTCACAAGTAATATTTAACAATGAGTATTTATGCTTCTACTTAAGTTACCAGCACCTATCTTACATAACAACTAAGAAGCTGTGTATTTTATCCACACTGCTTCTCACTGTTTACAAAAAACCTCTAAGCTACAGAAGCAGCATGTTTACTAGATTCGAGAGGCTTGAATGCTTATACGAATGCAATTAGCCAGCATAAATGTGCCTGTATCTGTTTCAGTTGTTGAAGCTAGTCTTTTAAACCTTTACCAAATATTTTATCTTTTACAGTCATCCACTGCTGCTTGTGGTTCTCAACTGATCATGAATTGTCCCAGGTATTTTAATTTATATTATCTTTATGATATTGTTCTTTGAAATATTAGTACATATTACGCTAAATATATTATTACGTCTTTTAGCACAAGACATTGTCAGGATTACATATTTTAAATATGTATGAAAACAGTAGAATTTTAAATATTATGTGCAGTTGTAAAAGACAGTACAGTGTTGTTCACAGTAACCTGCTCTTTCTTGTATTGCTCTGCGTCTGCCTTTGTTTTTCTTGTTACTTTAGAGATTTTTGATACTGTTTATTGTTTGTTCGGGTTTCTTTATCTTTGTTTTGTATGGTGAGTATTTATTACTAGTTTTGCTCACTTATTTCATTTTACATGCAGTAATGATCTTCACAAGTAAATAGTCTTCACAAACTGCAAGTGACAAAGAAATTGACCAGAGACCTCCACGTCTGTTAAGAGCTGTGTATTTTTAACAGGTTGGATTCAGATATTCATTCTCCCTCCCAAACATTCTCTACATATATGCTCACTGGCTGTTTTTACAGCACTCATGACTTACAGACTGGACATCTGTTTCTTTGTATACAGTGACCCCCTTTCCTTTTTCACAGGGCTACCACAAAGCAGGTATCGTTCAAGAAACATTATCAGCAGTGCAGCGACACTGTTATCAAGTTTGCTGATGACACGTTTGTGGTGGGTCTGATCAGCAAGAACGACGAGTCAGCATACAGAGAGGAGGTGCAGCGGCTAATGGACTGGTGCGGAGCCAACAACCTGTCTCTGAATGTAGACAAAACTAAGGAGATGGTTGTTGATTTCCGAAAAGTGTGAGGTGACCACCCCCCACTGAACATCACTGGCTCTGCTGTGGAAATCATCAGGAGCATCAAGTTCCTCGGTGTCCACATAACCTCACCTGGTCCCTCAACACCAACTCCATAGCCAAGAGAGCCCAGCAGCGCTTCTACTTCCTGCAGAGACAGAAGAAGGCTCATTTCCCCCCTCCCATTCTCACCATGTTCTACAGGGGGACTGTGGAGAGCATCCTGAACAGCTGCATCTTCGCTTGGTTTGGGAATTGCACCGCTTCCGACCGCAAGATCCTACAGCATATAGTGAGGACAGCTGAAAAGATCATCGGGGTCTCTCTCCCCTCCATCATGGACATCTACACCACATGTTGTATCTGGAAAGCCACCAGCATTGTGGATGACCCCATCCATCCCTCACACAGACTTTTTTCACTGATGCCATCTGGCAGAAGGTACCGGAGCATCCGTGCCACCACTGCCAGACTCTGCAACAGCTTTATTCCTCAAGCAATCAGGTTTTTAAACTCACAAGGACTGAGCTAACCTCCGCCCCCTCTCACACACATACTCCACACATACACAACTCTTTTGATGCTCTACTTGCACTATCTGGAACATTGCTGCTACACTGTGTATTCACTGTTTTACTCAGGTTTTTCTACCTCAGTAACTGCTGTGTTTATGTATGTCATCTGACTGCGTGACTCACAGATCACAGCATGTTATATATCTCTGCACCTTATTCCACTACCTCATGTCCAGAATTAGTGCTGTGTGAGTGCTGCACTTTCCTGTCTGTTTAATTTATCATATTTATTGTTTCTAGTTGAATTTTTCTTTGCATGCTATGTCTGCACATCCGAACATTGTTCTTTGTGTTCCTTGTTGCACTGTGTCATTTCTGGAGGAACGTAATTTCACTCCATTGTGTATTTGTACATACAACCCCAATTCCAATAAAGTTGGGACGTTGTGTAAAACATAAATAAAAACAGACTACGGTGATTTGCAAATCCTTTTTAACCTATATTCAATTGAATATACTACAAAGACAAGATATTTAATGTTCAAACAGATAAACTTTATTGTTTTTGCAAATATTCACTCATTTTGAATTTGATGCCTGCAACACATTCCAAAGAAGTTGGGACAGGGGCATGTTTACCACTGTGTTACATCACCTTTTAACAACACACAATAAGCGTTTGGGAACTGGGGACAGTAATTGTTGAAGCTTTGTAGGTGGACTTCTTTCCCAGTTCTTGCTTGATGTACAACTTCAGTTGCTCAACAGTCCGGGGTCTCCGTTGTCATATTTTGCGCTTCATAATGCGCCACACATTTTCAATGGGAGACAGGTCTGGACTGCAAGCAGGCCAGTCTAGTACCCGCACTCTTTTACTACGAAGCCACGCTGTTGTAACGTGCAGAATGTGGCTTGGCATTGTCTTGCTGAAATAAGCAGGGACGTACGTGAAAAAGACGTTGCTTGGATGGCAGAATATGTTGCTCCAAAACCCATATGTACCTTTCAGCATTAATGGTGCCTTCACAGATGTGCAAGTTCCCCATGCCATGGGCACTAACACACCCCCATACCATCAGAGATGCTGGCTTTTGTGCTGATAACAATCTGGACAGTCCTTTTCCTCTTTGGCCCGGAGGACACGACGTCCATGATTTCCAAAAACAATTTGAAATGTGGACTCGCCAGACCACAGGACACTTTTCCACTTTGTATCAGTCCATGTCAGATGAGCTCGGGCCCAGAGAAGCCGGCGGTGTTTCTTGGTGTTGTTGATATCTGGCTTTCGCTTTGCATGGCAGAGTTTTAACTTGCACTTGTAGATGGAGCGACAAACTGTGTTCACTGACAATGGTTTTCTGAAGTGTTCCTGAGCCCATGTGGTAATATCAGTTACAGAATGATGTCGGTTTTTAATGCAGTGCTGCCTGAGGGACTGAAGATCACAGGCATTCAATGTTGGTTTTCTGCCTTGCTGCTTACTTGCAGAGATTTCTCCAGATTCTCTGAATCTTTTGATGATATTATGGACTGTAGATGAAATCACTAAATTCCTTGCAATTGCACATTGAGAAACATTCTTAAACTGTTGGACTATTTTCTCACGCAGTTGTTCACAAAGTGGTGAACCTCGCCCCATCCTTGCTTGTGAAAGGCTGAGCCTTTCAGGGATGCTCCCTTTATACCCAATCATGACACTCACCTGTTTCCAATTAACTTCTTCACCTGTGGAATGTTCCAAACAGGTGTTTTTTTGAGCATTCCTCAACTTTCCCAGTTTTTTGTTGCCCCTGTCCCAACCTCTTTGGAATGTGTTGCAGGCATCAAATTCAAAATGAGTGAATATTTGCAAAAAATAATAAAGTTTATCCGTTTGAACATTAAATATTTTGTCTTTGTAGCGTATTGAATTGAATATAGGTTGAAAAGGATTTGCAAATCATCGTATTCTGTTTTTATTTATGCCTTACACAACGTCCCAACTTCATTGGAATTGGGGTTGTAGATGGAATGGCAATAAAAGCCTCTTGACTTGACTGATGTGGTGTTGGTGTTTTAGAGCGTGTTATGCTGGTATGAGTGGATCAGACATAGCAGTGATGCTGTTTTTAAACACTGTGTCCACTCACTGTCCACTGTATTAGACACTCCTACCTTGTCAATCCACCTTGTAGATGTAAAATCAGAGACGATAGCTCATCTGCTGCTGGACAGTTTGTGTTGGTCATCCTCTGGTCCTTCATCAGTGGACTATTCTCGGCCCAGTAGTGATACTGAGGTGATTTAAGTATTGCTGTATCTGATACAGTAGAATCACACTTACTATGTCAGTGTCACTGCAGTGCTGAGAATTAACCAGTAATACCTGCTTTGTGGTGGTCTTGGCGGGTCCTGATCATTGATGAATGATGTGAAAGGGGCTAAAGAAATATGCAGAGAAAAAGATCAGCTACAATTAGCAATTGCAGAAATACAAAGTACACATACACTCACCAGCCACTTTATTAGGTACACCTTGCTAGTAAAAGGTTGGACCCCCTTTTGCCTTCAGAACTTCCTTAATTCTTTGTGGCATACTTCCTCAGAGATTTTGGTCCATATTGACATGATAGCATCACGCAGTTGCTGCAGATTTGTCGGCTGCACATCTATGATGCGAATCTCCTGTTCCACCACATCCCAAAAGTGCTCTATTGGATTGAGATCTGGTGATTGTGGAGGCCACTAAAGTACAATGAACTCATTGTCATGTTCAAGAAACCAGTTTGAGATGATATGAGCTTTGTGACATGGTGCATTACCCTGCTGGAAGTAGCCATCAGAAGATGGGTACACTGTGGTCACAAAGGGATGGACATGGTCAGCAGCAATACTCAGGTAGGCTGCGGCATTTAAACGATGCTCAGTTGGTACTAAGGGGCCCAAAGTGTGCCACAAAAATATCCCCCACACCATCACACCACCACCACCACCAGCCTGAACCGTTGATACAACACAGGATGGATCCATGCTTTCATGTTGTTTACGCCAAATTCTGACCCTACCGTCCGACTCTCGCAGCTGAAATCGAGACTCGTCAAACCAGGCAATATTTTTCCAATCTTCTATTGTCCAATTTCGGTGAGCCCGTGCGAATTATAACCTCAGTTTCCTGTTCTTAGCTGAGAGGAGTGGAACCCGCTGTGGTCTTCTGCTGCTGTAGCCCATCTCCTCCAAGGTTTGACATGTTGTGCGTTCACAGATGGTATTCTGCATTCCTTGGTTGTAACACATGGTTATTTGAGTTATTGTTGCCTTTCTATGATCTTGAACCAATTGTCTGCCCATTCTACTCTGACCTCTCGCATCAACAAGGCATTTTCGTCCACACACCTGACCGCTCACTGGATATTTTCTCTTTTTCAGACCGTTCTCTGTGAACCCTAGAGATGGTTGTGCGTGAAAATCCCAGTAGATCAGCAGTTTCTGAAATACTCAGACCAGCCCATCCGGCACCAACAACCATGTCACGTTCAAAGTCACTTTTTCAAAGTCACCTTTCTTCCCCATTCTGATGCTCAGTTTGCACTTCAGCAAGTTGTCTTGACCACTTCTACATGCCTAAATGCATTGAGTTGTAGCCATGTGATTGGCTGATTAGCTGTTTGTGTTAACAAGCAATTGAACAGTACCTAATAAAGTGTCCGGTGAGCGAATGTATTAAAAAGACCAGGCTCAATAGAAAAGTAAGTAAATACAGCTTTACCTAATAAAGTGGCCAGTAAGTGTATACATAGTGAAGCACAGTGATGTAATTTAATTTATATTTTTTGGTAACAGCATTGCAGCTGTTACCTGCTATTCCACTCAATATGCCTGAATTGTGTGTGAGTTGTATATATTTTGCTTAGGCAGTTAATGCAGTTGTTTCTAAAGTATTTCTGGTGTAATCAGTTCATTGATGCTTACCTGTGAACAGGTGTGAGCTTTAAGGATTGTTACTGTATCATGGCTTGAAAAATTATGTGGTGTCTTAACTGAACAAAACCTTGTATCTCCATTTTTGTAGATTTTCTGTTTTTGAGCTGCTAGGCTGTTTCATGGTGTATACTAGGATATAACGATTGGCTGCTGGGGTGTTTCTAAGTTGTTGCTAAGGTGTCTGATTGCCTGGAGGCATCTGCTACCAGTCGACATAGGTGAAACAAGTGCTGATGACGTCGTAGTGTTGAAATGCGTCCTTGTTTACTTTTAGCTCCCAAACGCTATCAGTTATAAAAGTGATCTGCAGAACTGTATTACTGAATGATGGTTTCTCATATATTTACTACATTGGAGCTCAGAGTCTTTGCTCAGGCAAAGCATCAATCTAAATTTTACTTTGTTTTTGTTGTGCAGGTCCCTGGTGAACAGCAGATGGAGAATATGTGAGTTGTCATGCAGAACTGGTGGCAGTGTACACTTTTACGTTCCAGCAATTATCCAACATCATGTCTGTGTGAAACTCTATCCTATGTTGAGCACCTTCTTTGGTCAAGTCTAGACTCAGTGACTCATTATTCTTGCTCAACCTGGGCAAGTGGCTAATTCTATACATGATTTTTTTTACATTAAACTGTGGATTATCTGTTATATATTTGGACACATGATGTTTTTTTTCATCATCTCAACACCACTTTGTGTGTTATGTACAATATATGCTTTATTCCACAGGAAATAACTGTAGTTCATTTATTTAATCAAAGTTTAGGTAAGTAAAATCTATTATATTATGTATCATTAGTTGCCCTAAGTTTTTTTTACAGTGTATGAGATATCTGATATGAGGTGTCTGCATGCCTCAGCAAAAGAAACAAAAGACACACTCTGAATGAGTCTTATTGAAGCTGCAATATATGGAAGCCTACCATCACCTTCTCTTTTTTGATCTGCCATGTGTACCTAAATCATATAGTGCTGCACTGAAATAAGTGTTTTACATGAAGCACATGATCTGTTATGAAAAAAAATATCCAAAGGGCAATTCTCTGTGGACATTAAGACAAAAGAGTACTACATTGGTTCTGCTCTCCACAAAGGGAGATCATTTGTAGTCATTAAACAACGAGACCCAACAGACAAAGAATTGTGTCCTAAGCTTCCAGAGCTAAATCTAGGCTAAATTTGAAGGACGATTTGTGGAGGTACTTTTAACTTGCATTGAAAAAGTCTTGTCATTGAAAAGGTGTAAATGGATGAGGTTTGTACAAAATTCTTCAAAATTCCAGGAATTTAAAGGAAGGCCAATTACTGTGAAGAAAATTTGTGATCACAAATTTTGCCCAAAATAATTGGAAAATGCTTGCCCATAACTTAGATGTTTATAGTATACTCTGCTGGTGTGGTTTCCACACTGCTTGTGGTTACCTCCAAAACATTGGCAGCTCTGAACATTAAAAAGTCTAGTTTTTAAGTTACCTTTCACGAAGAGGAAGAAAGTCTTGGTTTTCTCTGCTATAAGCATCTAAAGTCATGCCTCAAGGCTTCCTCCTACGCCGTTTATACATGTTTCACTCCTACACCATAGATTTGAAGTAAATACATTCCAACTAGGTAGGAGTTGCCCATTCCTCCCACATCATTCATAAAGTCATTGTTCAGTCTGTTACAAACTCAAAATTGTGGAAACAAATATCCCATTTCAGCATTTTGGCACCAGACAACACCAGGTTATGTAAAGATAGAGAACTTACCATTGCTAGATATAGGAGCAAATGACAACAGGTACAAAATAACAGTGCATGCATGGTTGAGTTAAGGGCTAAGATTTGTCTTTAAGTACACCTTTAAATTATAGGTGAAAAAATTGTTCTTTGAAGCAATGTCATATAATAGAGATATCACACTGGGTTCTTCCCTATTAAACACTTGATTCAACTAATCTGCTAATTAGCAAGGCCTTCATGAGTTGAACTCCGAGCACTGTGTAACTAAGGGGGAGCAATCACACTGTGGCCCATGACAAAGGGGGCCCCCCTACAATCTATGGGCCCCTCGTACACTGACAAAATTATACACCCATGACTCACAGAAGTCCAATTTCTTAACAATGAACTTCACCAGTAAACATCTGTCTAATCCTTCACAACCTGCAACATATTCATTTATACTTTAGATTAATGTTAGGCATTAGTGAATGAAGTGGTCTTTAGAGCATCAGCTTGTTTAAGACATCACAATATCAAATAAAGCAGCAAAATTATTACTAATTTTTTTAATCATAATAAAATAATTCATATGGGGGCCCTTTTTTCATACTGGAACCCATTTTAGTTACACCAATGACTCAGACTGTTAGAAGAGGAACAATGATAATCTGTACACAGCTGTGCCCCAGAGTCTAGTCTGACACCTCTATCATCTAGAAGAACAACTTTTGGCTCCGTAAAGTTTTGTAAATGCAGATTGGTAACAATATAAGATCTTTTTGCCCCCCAGACAGAGTTGTAGTGCGAGTAAGACCTACTACGCTGTGAGCTAATTCTTGTGTGCTAATTTTACTAAAACCTTACCTTTAGAAATACAATAACAGGAAAAATGCGCTGCAGTTCCTGCATCTTTCTTGGAATGCCGTCTTCCGAGTAGCAGCAGAGTTGCGCCACACCTGTATAGGTGTATTGTGTACTGCTAAATAATTTGACAACTTTTCCACAAACATCACAGATGTTTTGGGAAGGCCTGTTCCAGGTTGTCATTTAGAATCAATGACTTACCTGTACATCCAGTTTTAGCCAAACCCCCACCCTTTCAGACCAGTGAGCTGATGGGATATAAAGATTTGTGACCATGCTTTGGAAAGTCTCTGATGTGTCTATAGAGACACAGACAGGAGAGCTGAGAAGGAAGCACTGACCTTGACCAAGAACTTTAAATAAAAGAGGAAAAATGGGACGGGGAGTAAGTTGATTGTCGCCATCATTAATTGATTTTTATTCTTCTATAATTTATAACTTTTATGTACATTTGTAATGTTTTTTAAGTTTTTTATTCATTGTGTTTTCACAGAAAGGGAATGACAAGTACAAAGTTGCAGAAAAGGATGAAGACAAAAAAGAGGCAAAAGAGAAGGACATGGATAATCTGAAGAAAGAACTGGATTTGGTGAGACTTAATATTTTATCAAAATTGAAAGACACAAATGATTATTTGCACAAATGCTACAATTAATTCACTTTTTGCATTTTTGTGTGTCTGAAAAAGCTTTACATTTAAATTCTACATCTAAAGCATACTTCCTTATTAACAGGATGATCACAAATTGACTGTAGACGAACTCCAGCGAAAATATGGCACGGATCCTGTCAGAGTAAGTAGTACAAGAATGCATACTTTTACTGTATAATTGAAAGGTTTTACAAGGAAAAATTCTAATAGTATTTCAAATTATTTCTGAAAGGGCTTGTCCAGTTCCCGTGCAAAGGAGATCCTTGATCGTGACGGACCCAATGCCCTAACCCCACCCCCAACTACTCCAGAATGGGTCAAGTTCTGCAGACAGCTCTTTGGTGGATTCTGTACACTACTGTGGATTGGATCTTTGCTTTGTTTTATAGCATTCACAGTACAAGTTACTACAGAAAGTGATCCAACAAATGACAACGTAAGAAAGTCTTTTATTTTTTTATTTCAAATCTTAACAGTGTGAATTTGACACAACATGAGGGACTCTAGGTTGTTTAGCTTATGTTTAGTGTAATCATTACAGTTTTCTTATGTCTTGGGTCATTTTTTCCTTCAGTTGTACCTGGGTATCGTTCTTGCATCTGTGGTGTTGATCACAGGTTGCTTCTCATACTATCAAGAAGCCAAAAGCTCAAAGATCATGGAATCTTTCAAGAACCTTGTTCCACAGGTATAAGAACACAGAAACAAAAATGGTGTTGTACTAGGAATGTTACTCTCTCTGATATCATTCCATCTTGTTTTGGTTAATTCAGCATGCACTGGTCATTCGTGATGGAGAAAAGAAGAGCATTAAAGCCGAGGAAGTGGTTGCTGGTGATCTTGTGGAGATCAAAAGTGGTGACCGCATCCCTGCTGATTTACGCATCATCTCTGCGCACGGATGCAAGGTTAGATTCTAAGAAAAAAAGTAACTTTCACTTCAGTAAGTAACTATTCACTTTTATTAATGAAATGTTCAGCACTAAGCACAATCCTGTTTACTCATGTAAATACTCATAATGATAGATTAATAAAGATAGATTAAAGATTACAGCATTTTGAAAATAAAAAGGAATTGATTTTGGCCCAGCAAAAAGAATCTACTAAACACTGACTTTGTTCCTTTGACTTTTCATAGGTAGACAACTCTTCCCTTACTGGAGAATCAGAGCCTCAGCCTCGTACTCCTGAGTTTTCCCATGACAATCCACTGGAGACAAGAAATATTGTGTTCTTTTCGACAAACTGTGTTGAAGGTACCATGTAAACAGATATGCAACAATTTTGACAATTAATATTTTCAGTTGTTTTTAGAGCCAGATGGTCTCATCTACACAAAGCATATCAAACTTAGTTCCTTTTGGGCCACAACTCAACAGAGATGAGCTTTTTCTTCCTTTGATATTCCAAATTCACCTCATGATGCCTTGCTAATTAGCTGATGAGTGGAATCAGACTGCTAAACTCAAAGCTCAGAAGGAACCCATTTTGAAACCCTGATCTAGACCATACCCTCTATCTGCATGTAGTTTAAAGCAGTTTAAAGCTATTTCTATATTTGTAGGGATGAATACTGTTAAGAGAAGACCGTGGTGGGGAATGTACCTGTACTCAAATGCACCTCCTGTTGTAGGTTCAGCCTCAGGTATTGTTATCAACACTGGCGATCGCACTGTGATGGGTCGAATTGCAACGCTTGCATCAAGTCTTGAGGTTGGAAAGACTCCAATTGCCATAGAGATTGAGCACTTCATCCACATTATCACTACTGTAGCTGTTTTCCTCGGTGTCACATTCTGCACCCTGTCCCTCATCCTTGGATATGGCTGGCTGGAAGCTGTCATTTTCCTTATTGGTATCATTGTTGCCAATGTGCCTGAGGGTCTACTTGCTACCGTCACTGTAAGTCTTTCACTGCTATGTTGAAAAGTGAACAGAAGCTGAAATACAGATCAAAAATTACTTAAAATTTTTGGCAAAGTCATGATCAAAAAATGGCTGCTCATTGTAGGTGTGTCTGACTCTGACTGCCAAACGAATGGCCAAGAAGAACTGCCTAGTGAAGAATCTTGAAGCTGTAGAGACACTTGGCTCCACCTCCACCATTTGCTCTGACAAGACCGGAACCCTGACCCAGAACCGTATGACTGTAGCTCACATGTGGTTTGACAACCAGATCCATGAAGCTGACACCACAGAGAACCAGAGTGGAACCTCTTTTGACAGAAGCTCTGCCACATGGTCAGCACTTGCTCGTGTGGCTGGCCTGTGCAACCGTGCTGTCTTCCTCGCCGATCAGTCCAATGTTCCAATCCTCAAGGTGTGTCTTTATCGGATAAAATGTAATATTTATTGTTGATCCGCAATTAAAATTCCTATTTATCATACAAATTGAAGGACTAAGTCTGTAGTCTAAGTCTTGAGCCATATTTAAAAAAACTATGCCATGTTTTTGTTGTACGTTGCAATCCTCTGTACTCATTCATCGTACAGGTCAGCTTCTCATGCATCTACCACAGGGCTACTGCTACAACATGCATGCATGTGTGACTTTTCACAAGCAGAGACTCTGCCTTTATTTATGTGAAAACATAATATAATGTAATTTATAAAGTAAAAGACTTTCCTGAATATTTGATGGAACAGAGTACAGTAACTTTTTGAGACCTTTTGAGAAATTAGCTAAAAAAGTCAACTCTTAATTGGCAAAAAATGTAACAGTACCAGATTCAGACATGTAATTTTTACCCATGTATCTTTGTGATTAGTCTTGTCAGGGTGAATGATGTATTCTGTCCACTAAAGACACTAAAGTAATTGGTTGACATCAAAGAAAAACAGTCAAATGTAATTGTCAGGGCCTGTTTTCTACTTGTGAGCAGCCAAATGTGCTCACCGTGCATAAATCAAGTAGACTATCCCTAATTTTATGCACATTGGACATAGTGGCATTACATAAAGGACCTATGCCTTGAAATTAAGTCACGGATATTAGGTTTGGGTTTTTTTTTGGTTTGTTTTTTTAACCAGTTTTTCTAAATTTGGTTGTGGCCATTTCCCTCCCACTAGTTAGAACTCCCACATGAGCTTTCACATGATGCTACCAAGCTGGGAGGGAGAAGTCTAGCACATGCTTCCTGCTGTTCACATGAACCACCTCTACATCTTTACAAGTAACAAAGCAATATTAGACAGCTTAACATGCTTGGAGAAGAACACTAAATGTTATAGCAGCTAACAGATGCCAAGGAGACTGGGCTGAAATCATAAAGGGATACAATAAAAATCAAACAAATATAACACTGAAACATTGCTGCTTTTGTACATGTTTCTGTAATTGTGAAATTAATTAGAGAATGAAAAAGCTTGTTCATTATGTAATATAGATCTTTTTCCCTTTTCACAGAGAAATACTGCTGGTGATGCCTCAGAGTCTGCTCTCCTGAAGTGTATCGAACTCTGCTGTGGTTCAGTGAAGGATCTGAGAGACAAACACCCAAAGGTGGCTGAGATCCCCTTCAACTCTACTAATAAATACCAGGTAATACCACCTGTTTTTTTTTAAATAAAATACATTTCAATACGGTCCTTAGGCAATTATTAGCACTAATACCTCCTGCCATGTTTTTACTAGCTCTCAATCCACAAGAACCCAAATCCTTCCGAATCGAAGCACCTACTATTAATGAAAGGAGCACCTGAGAGGATTCTGGACAGATGTTCAAGTATTTTGCTTCAAGGAAAAGAGGAGCCCTTGGATGATGAAATGAAGGATGCTTTCCAGAACGCTTATATGAAATTAGGAGGTCTTGGAGAAAGAGTTCTTGGTGAGATTTACTGTCAAATTTGTCAGATTTACTGCTGGTCCTGTGTGGTACAGCCACCAAAAATAATGTAGGGGCAGTTGGGGTCCAAGATCCAGTTGAATGCTGGCTTTCATATTTCTAATAGAATATTAAAGAAAGTTTGATGGCTCGCACCAAGAAAAGCGACCACATCACTCCAGCTCTGGTCTCCCTTCATTGGCTTCTTGTCTATTTACCAATTTAGGGTTCTTTTAATATATTTTTAAAGGTCTTAATGGGCTAGCCACTTATTAAATTGCAGACTTGCTCCACCCTCGCTCCTCTACTGGGTCTCTGAGGTCTTTAGATCAGCTACTTCTGGCTGTTCCATAGTCTCAGCTTAAGGGTGATCATGCTTTTGTAGTCACTTTACTTTCATATCAAGACTCAAAACTTACTTTTTTACACTTGCATTTTGAAATGTTATTAATGTTTTATTTCATTATTACATTTTATTACTTTCATTACTTTTTTTTTCTAAATTAACTATTTAATCTTTACCATTATTTATTTTACACTACTTACTATTATTTATTTTTATGTATTTGTCTTTATGTAGTTGGTCAACTATTTTTTAAATGTGCTTTAAAAATAAAAATGTACTTACTATCGCGGGCTCATGTAATGCTACAGATGTTTATGTTCCATTTTATAGGTTTCTGCCATTATGTTCTTCCTGATGATCAGTTCCCTGAGGGCTTTGCATTTGACACTGAGGAGGTTAACTTTCCTACTGAAAACTTGTGCTTTGTTGGTCTCATGTCCATGATTGATCCTCCTCGTGCTGCTGTACCAGATGCAGTAGCCAAGTGTAGAAGTGCTGGAATCAAGGTAAAGCACCAAGTACATATGTGATATAATATATAACATATATCTAATAGAACATGTAATAAGACCCTATCACCCTAATATCATCCTTTATTCTCAGGTTATAATGGTCACGGGTGATCATCCAATCACAGCCAAAGCCATTGCTAAGGGAGTGGGTATCATCTCTGAGGGCAACGAGACTGTAGAAGACATTGCTGCTCGTCTAAATATTCCTATTGGAGATGTGGATCCTAGGTAATAACATACATGTCATAAGTGCACAGAGTCAAACTTATTCATACTTTTAGTAGTTAAGAGAACCAAAGTCATTGCAGACAACCATTTCTTTTCCAGAGAAGCAAAGGCCTGTGTTGTTCATGGTGGAGAGTTGAAGGACATGACACCAGAACAACTGGATGATATCCTGAAACACCATACTGAAATTGTATTTGCAAGAACCTCTCCACAGCAAAAACTCATCATTGTGGAAGGCTGCCAGCGACAGGTATCATGCATGATTTATTACTTAGTAAATGTACCCTTTCAAAGGTTCAGATGCTTGCAGTAAAGTGCAGTATCAATATTTGAACATCTATGTTTGGACCAACAGGGCGCCATTGTGGCTGTGACTGGCGATGGTGTGAATGATTCTCCTGCTCTGAAGAAGGCTGACATTGGTGTAGCTATGGGTATTGCTGGATCTGATGTCTCCAAACAGGCTGCTGACATGATCCTCTTGGATGATAACTTTGCCTCTATTGTGACTGGAGTAGAAGAAGGTAAAAATGCAGCTGACTTTTAAATTGTACAATCCAATAAGTATTTTAGCTCTTTGGCTGAAAATATAATTCTTTCATCAGGTCGTCTTATATTTGACAACTTGAAGAAATCCATCGCGTACACCCTGACCAGTAAAATCCCGGAGATGTCGCCCTTCCTCTTCTTCGTCATTGCTGGCATCCCTCTTGCTCTGGGCACTGTTACTATTCTATGTATTGACCTAGGAACAGACATGGTGAGAAACTAGAACTAAACATCATCAAGTAGGAATTTTGGTAAAATTGATGAAAATCATTGTGCTTTTGCTTCTGCAGGTACCTGCTATTTCTTTTGCATATGAGCCTGCAGAGAGTGATATCATGAAGAGGCAACCCAGAAATGCCCAAACAGATAAACTTGTGAACCAAAGGCTCATCAGCATGGCTTATGGGCAGATCGGTATGAGTAAACTGATTACATACACATAATATGCCCTGTAGATACTGCACAAAATAGGTATAGGCAAAATCCTTTCACCATTAACCAACTGTTATTAGCTGGTAATGGATGCAAGACATTAAACTTTCATTCAAAGTCATTGTAAAATACTTCATATATGCACAAGAGTGCATACATCAATTGAATTCTGTATTAATGTGCCAAGATAACAAAGAGTTTTTCTTGTATGGACCATGGAACATAGTACAGATACACTATATTGCCAAAAGTATTTGCTCGTCTGCATTCACACGTATATGAACTTAAGTGACATCCCATTCTTAATTCAAAGGGTGTAATATGATTTGCAGCTATAACAGCTCCCACTCTTCTGGGAAGACTTTCCACAAGGTTTAGGAGTGTGTTTATGTCAATTTTGGACCATTCTTCCAGAAGCACATTTGTGAGGTCAGACACTGATGTTGGATGAGAAGGCCTGGCTCGCAGTCTCTGCTCTAATTCATCCCAAAGGTGTTCTATCAGGATGAGCTCAGGACTCTGTGCAGGCCAGTCAAGTTCTTCCACACCAAACTCACTCATCCATGTCTTTATGGACCTTGCTTTGTGCACTGGTGCACAGTCCTGTTGGAACAGGAAGTGGCCGTCCCCAAACTGTTCCCACAAAGTTGGGAGCATAAAATTGTCCAAAATCTCTTGGTTCCTTTCACTGGAACTAAGGGGCCAAGCCCAACTCCTGATAAACAAACCCACACCATAATGCCCCCTCCACCAAACTAGACTTGGCACAATGCAGTCGGAGAAGTACTGTCCTCTTGGCAACCGCCAAACCCAGACTCATCCATCGGATTGCCAGACAGAGAAGCGTGATTCGTCACTCCAGAGAACACGTCTCCATTGCTCTAGAGTCCAGTGGCTTTGCATTGCGCTTGGTGATGTAAGGTTTGGATGCAGCAGCTCAGCCATGGAAACTCATTCCGTGAAGCTCTCTATGCTGTTCTTGAGCTAATTTGAAGGCCACATGAAGTTGGCGACATCTGCGCACTATGTGCCTCAGCATCCCCTTATGGAGTTAATTTTGTGCCAAAATATTTGAGAGAAGATCCTGATGTTTGAGAGGACAGCAGTGGTCTGAGCGCGCAGCTACTGAACTTGAACGCATTTGTCAGCATGTGATGCGCAGGTATACACCTTAGGATTTGCTCAACAAAACACTCTGGTTTCATTCAGAACTTCAAAACAGTACATTCCCTTTCAGAACTCACATGTGCTAAACTTGCTCAATCGCGCTATTCACCTTCAAAACACTCTGGTTTCACATGTGCTCACTGTGAAATTGATGTTTGTGTCAAAACTCCAGCCAATCGAACTGTTTGAGGGGCGGTTCCTGTCTATATCCACTGACCCCGCCCTGTCAATTTACGTGGCCTACCACTTCGTGGCTGAACTGCTGTCATTCCCAATCACTTCCACTGTGTTATAATACCACTGACAGTTGACTGTGGAATATTTAGTAGTGAGGAAATTTCACGACTGGACTTGTTGCACAGGTGGCTCCTGAGAGTGACCCCATTCTTTCACAAATACTTGTAGAAGCAGTCTGCAGGCATAGGGGCTTGGTTTTATACACCTGTGGCTTGGAAGTGATTGGAACACCTGAATTCTGTGATTTGGATGAGTGAGTGAATACTTTTGGAAATATAGTGTAGGTGGGGCCAAGCATGAGAGTGTCTATGAAGCAAACAGCCCTAACTGTATTAAATAAACATATCAAAAGAACTCTCTTAATATTTTTATTTTTATTTATTTATTTTTTATAGATAGCATTTGACAAACAATTGCTCCTTTGTCGGTTAATGATTAATCAGTTTATCATAAAACACATTCATTTAGTCAGTATATTCATGTATATTATTAAATGTATTTCATAACATGTAAAGTGAAGTATCCTCAGTTAGCATTTTTAAAAAGCAGCTTAAAGCATATCTTTTTACTTTCGTAGCTTTTGCATTTAATAGAATTTAGAGCTCACTGTGTTTGCACACTGTGAAATTAAACCTCTGCATTTACCCCATCCGTGCAGTGAAACACCCACATGATCAATGCGTACACTTGCCCGGAGCTGCGGGCAGCCCTATCCATGGCACCCGGAGAGAAATTGGGGGTTAGGTGCCTTGCTCAAGGGCACTTCAGTCATGGACTGTCGGCCGAGGGGATCGAACCGGCAACCTTCCGGTCACAGAGCTGGTTCCCTAACCTCCAGCCCATGACCGCCCCTTGATCATTTGAAAATTATGAACAATTTTGTTGTATTTCATTTTCCATTGATTTTTTTTCAAATGATTATTCCTTTCTAGGAATGATGCAAGCAGCAGCAGGGTTCTTCACCTACTTTGTGGTCCTTTCTGAGAATGGATTCATGCCATTTTTTCTGATAGGACTACGCATTAGCTGGGATGATAAGAATTGCAATGACCTGGAGGACAGCTACGGCCAGCAATGGGTACATATCACAAAGCTGAGTGGATCAAGATGAATTAAAGCAACAATGTTCACACCTAAATGAATTCTGCACCTCTGTTCCAGACGTATGAGAGCAGAAAAGTACTGGAGCACACATGCCACACTGCGTACTTCGTCAGCATTGTGATAGTGCAGGTGGCCGACACTATCATCTGTAAGACCAGGGTCAATTCCATTGTACAACAGGGAATGAGGTATGTAAACAAACAACTCACTTTGCAAAAAACAAAGCACTAACACTTTACAGTTGGGAAAAAAAGACCAGTGAAATGATGCTGCTTATGCCCTCTGCAGCAGGAACAAAGTCCTCATCTTTGGCCTTTTTGAAGAGGCAGGACTTGCACTCTTCCTGTCCTACTGCCCAGGCATGGATGTTGCGCTTAGAATGTATCCACTCAAGTAAGTTTGCTTTGTTGATGATAAAATATATCTGAATTGATAAAAAAAAATATTTTTGTTCATTCCTGCTGTAGACAGTTAATGTTGGATAATAAAAGTACATTTTTAGCTCTGTTTGGAGTTTTGTGGAATCATAGCTCTACTTCATATTAAAAGCACATTTAATCACATTGTATCTACAAAAAAACATATTAGATATTTAAGAACATTTCATCATTGGCAGTTAAAGCTGCATGTTCTTTGTATAATATATCACATCATTATCATAATTAAACGTGCCCATGGCTTAAAACAGGCCATTTAGTGCTACAGTGGCAGGGAGCTCATAAAATTGTTGTTTCTACATTGCAGAGCTTGGTGGTTAATGTGTGCTGTACCATATGCACTCCTCATCTTTTTCTATGATGAGGCAAGAAGATACCTTCTAAGGAGAAACCCAGGAGGTAAGGTGTCATATGTCTGATTATTTATTTAGTTATTGCTTTAGCAAAATTAGACCTAGCTTACGATATTGGTGCTACCTCCATGAAAGTAAAATTTGACAAAACATTGTCTAAGTGTACTTTGGCTAATTGTACAGCTTAATGATTTCAATAGCACATAACTGTCCTATAGAGCCCAAATACATAACATAAATGTTTAGTATTTGCTTCTGCTTCCATTTTGTCATAAGTTTGCCCCATGATTCTCCACTTAAAACTGTAGTCAGAAAAAACGTGTGCATTGTGCAAACATTGTGCTTCTCAAGTTGATTAAATTGTTTCCCTATTTTTCTCTACTTAGGCTGGGTGGAGAAAGAGACATATTATTGAAAAAAGTAAATCCACCCAACAGCAATTTGCCACCTGCTCCTGCCAAACATTATTCTCCATACATATATGGACATTTCTTGTGATATTCTCAAAAAGATACATGACTGCAGCCATATACATGGCATATGAATATATTATTATTTGTATTTATTTATTATTACTAAATAAATACAATATGTCACCTAAGCTATGAAATGTGTCTTGTATATTTTGTGTAATAAAAAAAATCTTGAGTTGCTTATGTGCAGAACTGTGTAAAAGTGTTTTTATTGTTGAAATACGGGTATTTCAACTACACAATACTAAAAAATGATCTGCCACATAACAGCAAAGACTGAAACATTCAGTTAAAAAATTTCATCAATCCTCAAATCCTCAGAAAGTCCTTAAAGAAATGGTGTGTTTCACTTTAAAGCTCTATTCTATTTCCACTGAATTCTAACCTAAAATATTGTGGTATCTAAAAATAATAAGCCAAAACAAGAATACGTTAGGTATTGTCAGATCGAAAAGCAATAAGAACACTTTTCAAAATGTTGTATGAACTTGTCATAGATGAAGTGTCATAGATTAGCTAAACCCTGCAGGCTGTTGGAACTGATTGCCTCAGATTGGGCACTGTTTTACACCATAACATTATGGCAAGATCAGATCATGGCTTTGAATTCAAGGCAGTGCAGTATCACCTTGATAAATATCACCATCACTTTGTCATTTTAGAATATATTTTATCACATCAGGACCTCGTTACTAATTTCCCCCCCATTTTTATTATCATAGTTTTTAACAGAATGTGTGAACATCAGCTGTCCTGTACATTTGGTGAGCACCAGCACAAGACCAGTAGCACCAAATTTGGAAGCAACATTAAACAAAGGTGCTCTTAAATAGATTCAATTAATATAGCAGTTTTCATTCTTTAATATCTGTTGTTAAGATATGCATTCAAGTAGACATCTTCATGTTGTTGTTAAGAGCTTGCTTAGCTAGCTGCCCTTTCGTTAGAGAGACTTTGTTAGAGGGAAGTGTGAAGGACGACCCAGTCAGCTACAAAAGGTTAGATCTGACATTTTGCTGACTAAGCAATCACAACCAACCAGTTGCAAATACGTTCACTTACAAAGAAACAATTTCTAGTGCACATGTGCCCTTGTTGAACTTGTTGCCCTTGTCCTAATGATGTCAATCATGGAAGAAGCACCTGTTAGTCTTTGCCCTAGAAATTACTGAATTATGGAGTGGGATCTTTTTGTTTATTTATTTATAGTGCTGTAATGTACTTGGTCTAAAAAAATATTGATTTAATATACCATTGATGACATACCATACTGTGTAAAATCAGAGACCATCCTTCATTTGGTCAATTTCATGTTAAATTGCCCATTTGTAATTATTAATTTGCCTGGAGATATTTCTGAGGAGATCTACATGTGAAGGCAACAGGAAAGTCAAAGGAGTCAAAAAAATCAGGAGTTTTCAAACCTGGAGTTCAAAAAACGAAAAGATGAAAATGGGACCTCTAACAAACATGCAAGATATGTCAGAGCATCAAAATAAACTGTACTTAAAGCTTTCATCTGTAAAAGTAGAACATCAAGCTGCCCTCCTGTCTTCTCACTACGTTCCATGTGAGAAGACAACTCAACCCTATGGATCTTAAAACATGTAGCTGTTATTAAGCCATTACTGAGAAAAGGAAGCTGCTGGTGTTCTCAGGATGATGGACTGACCACTCCAGAGCCCAGACCTCAGTGGTCTTGGACTGTGCAACCAAATTTAAAGTCTGAACTTTGGAGGTGTGAAAAATATCCCTGAAGAGTTCTTTGAAAAACAAAGATATATATGAATATAAAATAAATGAATAATTGTCTAATGATGCAAAATACTGTAATTATGCTCAAAATATGCTGGTGAGAGTAGAAATAAACACAAACTTAAAAAAATAATAATGTAATTATGTAAATACTCTCTTTTTCATTTTATACCTGTGCCATATATCTCTTTCAGGAAACCCAGTATTTACAGTTACAGTTAGTATCTAATGTAATATAGTTTTTACAGCCAAAATCACTCACTTCCCAGAAAACTAACTATGAATAAAGCAATATATATATATATATATATATATATATATATATATATATATATATATATATATATATATATACACACCAATTTGTACAAATTATATTTTGCTACTTCATGAGACATAATAAGTACTCACCCTGTTACATGCCATCTTTCTTGTGAAAGTCGATAGTCGAGAATAGGTTGTTGTCCTCTTGTAAGCTAGTTTAGACACATACCACCCGAACACCTGAAGGGGAGGAGTTTGGAGTAAATTGTGGCAGACATTGATGCTATGATTTACTCAACCTTCCTCTATACAGGTAGGTCATTTGAGCTTCTCAATGACAAGAACAGGAGTACACATAAATTTGTCCTCAAACAGCTTGTTCACATCCTACACGTTTATGGTATAAACACTTCATTGTTCTCTGCACTCTGCATCATCCATATGAAGATGACACCATTCTGTATGTGGTTGCACCTACACTAAAGCAAAGAACAGTTTATAGTAAACTTTCTACAAAGCAGAATGAATATGTTTAGGCTTATGTATGCTTTACTACAAAGTTGCCAGCAAGTTTACTCCTTTTAGAACAAAGTAGTTTTTAACTCAAAGATCTGAAGTTTTCAAAAAAGAAATGTGTAGACAGAACTAGAAATTATGAGTATAGTATTTATTTATTTATTTATTTAGCATCTTCCCAGGCCAAAGTCACAAAGTCCTTCACAACAGAATAAAATATACAGTAAAACTAAATAAAAATGACATAATCCAAGATTTTTAAAAACAATACAAAATACAGATTTTTGTTTTTACCCCTATTTAGAATGATATATTACAAATAACATTGTATGTATAACAACAGGTAACAAATCAAACAAACAAGACTTTTTATCACTGATCTTGTCATGTCTTAAAGATAATTTATACTCACTCTTTATTATTGTCTGTAATTTTTTAAAATTAAAACTTAATCATCCTTTTTATCACTATTAACAATTCAGTTGACTCACTGAATATATCAAATGACCTACCTGTATGGATACACTATGTATCTACAATATTTCTAAAAGTGTGTCCACAAACTTACCCCTTTCCTAGTTGTTTAGGGAAGGTTTTTGATTGGATGACATTGAGAAGTTCAGATGACCTACCTGTATGTCCCAATCGTATCCGAATCTCCTCCTCTTCATGCAGGTGAGCTTGTGGAGTATAAAAGCAGATGGACCTTATTCTGAGATGCAGAGACTGTAATGTGTCTCTGGAGACAATAACAGCAGGACGGCGGGGGGATTCCACCAAATTTTGGAGGAGAATGGGATTAGGAGTGAGTGAACTACGTCTTAATTGTGTACCTCTTGTAATCACTTTATGACTCTCTTTTCTTTTGTCCTTGGTAGTTTTCTTCCATATGGCATATCATTCTTCTTACATAGTGTAATCAAAGTGTTTCGTTCTATTATTTTAAGGTGAATTACTTTGTGCAAATTTCTACTAATTTTACTGTATTTCACTAATGAATTCATTTGAAATTATTTTTATAGACGGGGAATGAAAGATACACATTGACATCAACCTCTGAGAATGAGCATAAAAAGAAGAAAAAAGGAAAGAAAGATCAAAAAGACCTAGAAGAATTGAAGAAAGAAGTGGACCTGGTAAGGATCTTGCATTTATATTTATTAATTATTTATATAATTTTTTTTTTAATGTATTTTAATTATTGCTTACATTATGTTTCTCCTGTGCAGGATGATCACAAGCTGACACCAGAAGAGCTTCAGCGTAAATATGGCACTGATCTTATTAGGGTGAGAAAATTTTGAGACAGAACAAAAGCAGTTTAATACCAAGATTTTTTCCTGTTTATATACATTCTTTCTTGCACTGCCATAAAACTAGACCTTTAATGCAGAAGCATTGAAAACTTAAAGACTGCTAAGAGTGAAGAGAACTTTATTGATATGAATTGTAACAAAGCAGAGTAGAATTTGCATCAGCTTGCGTTAGCAAATATCTAATACCTCTGTTGAACTTTCATTTCAGGGTTTGTCCTACTACCGTGCCAAGGAGATTCTTGAGCGTGATGGGCCCAACGCTCTAACCCCCCCTCCAACAACCCCAGAATGGGTCAAGTTCTGCAAACAGCTCTTTGGTGGATTCTGCACTCTGCTGTGGATTGGTGCTTTCCTTTGTTTTCTGGCCTACACGATACAGGTTTCCACAGAGAGTGAGCCTGTAAATGACAATGTAAGAAGAATGTAAAGTCAAAAATAAGTTACATTTCAACAACATACAATTTTATGCTTAATCATAAAGCACTACTACATTACATGTATATGTTTATTTCCTTTCAGCTGTACCTTGGTATTGTACTTGCAGCTGTGGTGATGATCACAGGATGTTTCTCATACTATCAAGAAGCTAAGAGCTCAAAGATCATGGAATCCTTCAAGAAACTTGTTCCACAGGTAAAGATGACCTAAGTATATTGCAAATACAACTTTCTTTCACTGCATGCATACCGTAACTCACCTGACGGTGCTTTGGTTTATATAGCAAGCCCTGGTTATTCGAGACGGTGAGAAGAAGAGCATTAATGCTGAAGATGTGGTGGTTGGTGACCTTGTGGAAGTTAAGGGTGGTGACCGAATCCCTGCTGATCTGCGGATTATTGCTGCACAGGGATGCAAGGTCAGTTAATCAGCGCTTCTACAAATAGCTAACAACAATTTTATCATAAAATATGATAAAGTATATGATCATTTTCATACTCTTTCAGGTGGATAACTCTTCTCTTACTGGCGAATCTGAGCCCCAAACTCGCACCCCTCAGTTTTCCCATGAGAATCCTCTAGAGACAAAGAATATAGCTTTCCTGTCCACAAACTGCGTTGAAGGTACACAAATGAAACTGTGACCCTGATAAAGAGTTTCTATTGATTTTTCAAAATGTCATTTGGAGTGTTTTGAAGTGCATTTTGAAGAGAAAAGTACTAACTCCGATTTCTTCATAGTTTTGTTGAAGCCTATAAGAGAAATAAACTAATTTCATTTAATATCCAAAACAACCAATGTACCTGCAGTTCAGACTTTTTATATGCAATACTGATAATGGTCAAATAGCGGTGATGTATTATTGGTGATATTTAACCATCTTTCAGAGGCATATAAAACTTTAGACATCTGGTTCCTCTCACCAGTACCGTGAGTAATTTTAAGACTTGTAACTTTCTCTAAAATGGCGCATTTCACATCAAACCATTCCAAATGAGTTTGTTTTGTCTTTATATTTCATTATGCGGAAATTTTGAATACAATTATATAAATGATGAACCATCAAAGTTTAATAACTTATATGATTCTTCCACAGGTTCTGCCACAGGTATTGTTATCAACACTGGTGATCACACTGTGATGGGTCGTATTGCTACCCTTGCCTCCAGCCTTGAAGTTGGACAGACCCCAATTAACATAGAGATTGAGCACTTCATCCACATTATCACTGGTGTGGCATTTTTCCTGGGTGGAACCTTCTGCATTCTTTCCCTCATCCTTGGATATGGCTGGCTGGAAGCTGTCATTTTCCTTATTGGACTCATTGTTGCTAATGTGCCCGAAGGTTTACTTGCTACAGTCACTGTAAGTATTGTACTGAGTAAGGCAAACTCCATATGGTTCAACAGACAGCAAAAAATCCTTGCAGATGTCATTGTTGTTAATGTAATTGCAAAGTTATGTGATATTACTAGTAAGTACTGTATGTAATATTATTTCAAATCTGAACTCTTTTAAATTGTATTTATATACAATTTATACAGTAGTTGTTTCACATATTTGTCTAATGTAGTCTAATGTAATCTGTTAGAGTTAAACATTTGTTAGCAGAGCTAAAAAAATTCTTTTTCCTTTGAATTTTTTAGGCCCTCACTTTGGTTTCATAACTACATAATTTCTATAATAGTTTATAATAGTATATAATAGTATATAATAGTATATAATGATAATATAATCTGATCATATTTTGATTTTTAAGAATATTAAAAATACTAAGTCCAGGACTTAATGGCGTAAAGGTGCTTAAAGCTTAATTTATTTTAGCCAGCTGTATTTCAGTAATGTGACCTCTAAGAGCTATTGCCTCACTGCTTAATATGAGAACAAAAACCTACTGAAAATATTCTTTGATTCTTAATATAAATCTCTATTGAGAGAAAGCAAATGCATATGTGAACATGTGTGTATGTATATATTTAATATCCAAATATGTTTCTGAATATCCAAATTAGCAGCTACTTGTACATTTTTTGGTTAATTATACACTCTCAAAAACTTGTAGGTTCTTGTGGTTCCAGGAAAGAACTTGATACATTGGTATAGAACCTTTACATGTGAAAATTGTTCAAAGTTAAAAAAAAAACACATCACACATCTCATTACAAAAATGATCCTTTAAATATCCATTCACTGAAGGGTTCTTTAGGGAACCAATAATGATTTTCATCGGCATTTATCCATAGAACCCTTTTAGCACCTTTTTAAAGAGTTTATTTACACAACACTAGATTGATATTTTATCTTGAAACTATCACTTTTAGGTGTGTCTGACTCTGACTGCCAAACGAATGGCCAAGAAGAACTGTCTGGTGAAGAATCTTGAAGCTGTAGAGACACTTGGTTCCACCTCCACCATTTGTTCTGACAAGACTGGAACCCTCACCCAGAACCGTATGACTGTAGCTCACATGTGGTTTGACAATGAGATCCATGAAGCCGACACCACAGAGAACCAGAGTGGAACCTCTTTTGATAGAAGCTCTCCCACATGGTCAGCACTTGCTCGTGTGGCTGGCCTATGCAACCGTGCTGTCTTCCTTGCTGACCAGGCCAATATTCCAGTTCTTAAGGTGTGCCTGTGTATCAAAATATTCTATAAAGGTTCATCTCAGACAACAGTGTCAAAATCGGATTGATCTTTGAGTAAATAGTCTTTACAAGCAACTATTGCTAAGTAATGCCGAATGTTTTCATCTTTTGCAGAGGGACACCACTGGTGATGCTTCAGAATCTGCACTACTGAAGTGTATTGAGCTCTGCTGTGGTTCAGTGAAGGACATGAGAGACAAATACACAAAGATTGCTGAGATCCCCTTCAACTCCACCAACAAATACCAGGTACTTTGTTTTCACTTGTGTGAATAAACTTTCACATAAAACGGCAAGATACTGTAAGTCTAACATCAACTGTTATGATCTGATCTGTCATGCACTAGCTTTCAATCCACAAGAACCCCAATTCCACAGAGACCAAGAACCTGCTGGTAATGAAAGGAGCCCCTGAAAGAATCCTGGACAGATGCTCAACCATTTTGATTCAGGGAAAAGAGCAACCCCTAGATGATGAAATGAAGGATGCTTTCCAGAACGTATATGTGAAACTGGGTGGCCTTGGAGAAAGAGTGCTAGGCAAGCAACTCATGTGAAGCGGAAACTTCAAGCATTTGAGTTCTCTAAATATAATACACAAGTAGGCAAATGTAAAAATGACATTTTTTTGCAGGCTTCTGCCATTTTAATCTCCCTGATGATCAGTTTCCTGAGGGATTTGGATTTGACAGTGAAGATGTAAACTTCCCCACTGAGAACCTGTGCTTTGTTGGCCTCATGTCCATGATTGACCCTCCTCGTGCTGCAGTACCAGATGCTGTCTCTAAATGCAGGAGTGCTGGAATCAAGGTAAACCCTTTTAGCTCTCAGTTATGTTCAGACAGCAGAATATGATTTCACAAACATAGTACTTTATTTTTTTCAAATTTGCTTAGGTTATCATGGTCACAGGTGATCACCCAATCACAGCTAAAGCCATTGCTAAGGGTGTGGGCATCATTTCTGAGGGCAGTGAGACAGTAGAAGACATTGCTGCTCGTCTGCACATTCCTGTTGAGGAGGCCAACCCCAGGTAGACCATATTTTATAATTTTTTTTTTCACTTTTCTGAAATGCATCAGGTCAGTCAAAGTAACAATAAATGTCTTTGCAGGGATGCAAAGGCCTGTGTGGTCCATGGAGGAGATCTGAAAAATATGACCCCACAGCAGCTGGATGACATTCTGAAGTACCACACTGAGATAGTGTTTGCTAGAACGTCTCCTCAGCAAAAACTGATCATTGTGGAAGGCTGCCAGCGCCTGGTACATTTCATTAGGACACCAACATATTCATTGTTCTGTAGCTTAGGGTATTTTGTTTATTCATTTTTGCAATTAAACTTCTGCCAATAGGGTGCCATTGTGGCTGTGACTGGTGATGGTGTCAATGATTCTCCTGCTCTGAAGAAGGCTGACATTGGTGTAGCTATGGGTATTGCTGGATCTGATGTCTCCAAACAGGCTGCTGACATGATCCTTCTGGATGACAACTTTGCCTCCATTGTGACTGGAGTGGAGGAAGGTAGATACTACTGAAAAGTGAAATGTCTTATGCATGTTACAGGTGTTCATATTTGTCTAAAAATTTCATTCTCTTACCAGGTCGTCTTATATTTGACAACTTGAAGAAATCCATTGCGTACACCCTGACCAGTAAAATCCCGGAGATGTCACCCTTCCTCTTCTTCGTCATTGCTGGCATCCCTCTTGCTCTGGGCACTGTCACTATTTTATGCATTGATCTAGGAACAGACATGGTAAGGATGAAAGCATTTCACATATACATGTACATATAACTGTGTATAGGCGATTAAACTAACTGTGGCTTTTTATTCACCTTACAGGTACCTGCTATTTCTTTGGCCTATGAAGGTCCTGAGAGTGATATCATGAAGAGGCAGCCCAGAAATGCGAAAACAGACAAATTAGTGAATGAAAGGCTCATCAGTATGGCTTATGGTCAAATTGGTATGCAAACACAAGATTCCTAAGAATTTTGCAGAAGAAAATGCCTGTTAGTACTTTCCTCCAAAGGTGCTGAGATCTATACTGAGTCAGTAGTCCAATCATCTATTGTGCAATAGGAGAGATATGCATCTACAACAGAAATGAGAGAAAAATTAACTTATGGCATTTGATGGACACTCTTATAAAGAGCAACTTACAATTTAATCATTTTTACAGAGGAAAGCAAATGTAGCAGTAGGAATCTGTTGGCTTGATATGCTTTTGCTTTATAGGGATGATGCAGGCAGTAGGAGGGTTCTTCACCTACTTTGTGATCCTTGCTGAGAATGGATTCCTGCCCTTGTTTTTGATTGGACTGCGCGTTAATTGGGATGATCAGTATTGTAATGATTTAGAGGACAGCTATGGCCAGCAGTGGGTATGTAACACAAATCAGGAGCAATCAAGATGTGACTGATAGAAATACCCATTTCAATCGCCAAAATGTTTTCTTCAACATGCTTCTGTATATTTTTTTAGACTTATGAACACAGAAAAATCGTGGAGTACACATGCCACACTGCATTCTTTGTCAGCATTGTGATTGTGCAGTGGACTGACTTGATCATATGTAAGACCAGGACGAACTCACTCATTCACCAGGGAATGAAGTACGTCAACAAAATGAAAATAATAATAACAATATAAAGCCATCAGAGACTTTAGAGTTTAACTGCATTCAATAACTTTTTTTTTTAGAAACAAAGTCCTAAACTTTGGCCTGCTCGAAGAGACAGCTTTGGCAGCCTTCCTGTCCTATTGCCCAGGCATGGACGTTGCTGTTAGAATGTACCCACTCAAGTAAGTTACACTGTCAAAAAAGTGTTTGTGAAATATGTTGAAGACCAGCACTAAAATGGTTTTGTACAAGCACAGCATAAGAAAAGTGTGTAAACTATTAGTAATAATTACTAATTACTAATAAATCTATTAGTATCTGTTTCAGGGGCATAGACAGATGGGCTCATAAACAAACAAGAAACAATTATTTGCAGTAGAAAAACAAAAAAATGCAGACAGACGTGTGTTTTTTTTACAATGTTAATACTGCTTGGTCAGCATTTTCACTTCATCGTTCTGGTGTCTGAGGTTCTCCGTTCTTATCGCTAATGCCAGTGCATGACCATTAAATGTTTCATACTTCAAAGTTGCTTCTGCAGGAAAACCAGAAAGTAGATCAGACTATAACTCAGCAGGATATGGAACAGAAAAAAACATAGTCATTGTAACTTCTCTGACTGCATTGAACATTAAGCCATTTTAAACATATAGCCTAAACATAACAACAATAACATGGAGAAAAGAAATATAGCCAGATTAACTGTAGTGTGTTTACAGTGTAGTTAATCTGTATTTTACTGCACCTCTAGGAGATTTCTATGGGTGGAACCATTTGCTTACTGTAATACACAAATGATGGTACCTTAGTATCATATAATGTTCATTCATGTCATGCGTTACTTTTGTTTCCATGTACGTTAATACCACAAGATGCTTCAGTGAGCTTAACCACTGTTGTTTCTACTTCCTTACTTCCACCTTGTATTAAAACTTAACTATTATTCCTCCCTTTCAGACCCTGGTGGTGGTTATGTCCTGTACCGTATTCACTCCTCATCTTCATCTATGATGAGGTCAGAAAATACATCCTTCGGCGGAACCCAGGAGGTAAGAGCTTTGAGCTTTTTATTTCCTTTATCAATAGGTGAAAAATGATATTTCTCTGTCCCAACAATAAAAAATTGCTATGAAACAATTACCCAATGAGAAAGAACATGAGATAAACACAGTTTTAGTAAAATTGAATATATACATATTTGTGATCATAAAGAAGCATTATAAAGGAGCATTTCTAATTTCTGTTTCCCTTTTATAGGCTGGATAGAAAAAGAGACATACTATTAAACCATCCCTCTGTGACCCCTCTGCTCCCAATACATCCATGGTCACATCACAATTTGTTCGGTGCTGAAGTTTATACCATAATAAAAATGCTTAACCCAGAAAAAATGTGTCTGATGGATTTATTATACTATGTTCTTATATGGAAAATGAGAGGCACAGTCAGGATATTAGGATGAATCTACACATCTAAACAAAATTGGGCCACTAACCAGACTGGTAGACTGACTGACTGTCTGTCTTAGGAAAGATAACTTCCACATAGAGTAATGAAAAACATCAACAGTGTCTGCATTCATGAAACGTCTTAGAGCGGGAGTGCTGATCTAGGATCAGATTCTTCTCTGATTTACTATGACTTTACTAAGGGGAACATATCCTAGATCAGCAATCCTATTCTGAGAGGTTTGAATGAATGAATGAATAAGGCCCAGTCCTACAGCACTGTGTAAAAGTTAAAGACCACTCTTTATTTATTATATAATTTTTTAAAATTTTATTTGAGGGGTTTATGGACTGATAAGCCTGAATTCTGGATTGTGAATCTTTGTGATTGTGAGAAACAGAAAAAGCAACCTCTAAGACTGAATTTTGGAGGTGTGGAAAAAAATCCTTTCTGATTTCTTTGAAAAACTAAAAGCAATTCTCCCAAAAAAGAATGAAAGCTGTATTAAAGTTGAAGCATGGACCCACTAAATGTTGGAAAATGTGACACTTTATTTTGTCGTTGTGACTTCTGTGTAATCGTCTGTTAGATATATTTATGTTTCCCTGATACTGAAATGGTATAACTTGTACTTAATGGGAGTTCTGAGTGGAAATGAAATAAATGAAAGAGTGGTCTCTGAATTTGGCACAGTACTTTCTTTTCTTCTAACCATAACATAGAACTACAATTGTATTCCAAAACTTACTAATGCTACAATATATAAAGCTGTTAGTGACAGAATGTCACAGCTCCTAACCTTGCAAATATAAACCTCCCTTATTTGTAATGAAAATGTATAAAACTTGTGCTGAAAAGGGGAACTGTATTTCTATGGGTGTTCAAAAACCAAAGAGGACAGAGCACTGAAGTTCACTGACATATAAGTAGTCAATCTCTAATCTTAAATATGTTAAGATATGAAAACCAGGCTTAAAAGCCTAAGCAATAGATCTAACTGAATATGTCCGTGTCTTACAATCTTATCTAAATAATGCATTGATTACCATCATAAAATAAAAAATTCTGCTACCTAGTTCCGCATATCCCAGATAAGAAAACACTGTTACGGATTACATATGACTTTTATTCTGGGTGCTCTAGCACAGCAATTGAATTACAACATTTTACAGTACTATAGCAATTAAATCATCTCATATAACATTCAAAAAAGAATATCAAAGAGCTGGATATGTGTTGTGGAGTAGGCCTGATTGTATCACCTCAAAGACCCTCCAAAAATGCAGGAGTGGGCCTTTAAGGCTTCTTTAATATTACATCAGCCTAACGGCCTCCCACAGGGGGCATCATTCTGTTCTAATGTGGGTGGAACATGATAGTTTCCATGGAAACACATTTATAGGCTAGAACCCGCAGTGTGTAAATAACATTTGATATTTTTAGCTTTCACTTTGAAGATGCTTATTCCTACGCACGCAAACTGTACAGGGCTGGTCGATTTCCAGCAGGAATTCTGCAAAATGTAAATGGATTTAAACGCTAACATGGAGGATTCTTTATGTTATAATCCTGAATAGGCAGCAAACACTGAGCAAAAACACCGTACATAAGAGCTCACTAAACACAAAACTCTGCAAAACAGCCCCTGCACTCTACAACTGGTCTGTGTATTATTCTAAATGGGTCGATGACCTGAAACTGATTAAAAGTTAAGCAATGTATGAATTTCAGACAAAAAATGAATGTTCTTGTTATGAAGTAGCTATGCTTTAGCATCAGTATATCAGAATAGAGGATATTAGGTATGATTTCTGAACATAAATAGACCTATTATAGACCTGCCAGTTCTTCCCCCCAACTTCACAGATGATATTTTTAAAAATGTATGAAAATGGTGTGAAATCAAATGTATTCTTTCTTTTATTTTCAGCCTGTAAAACATGATGGAAAACAGGCGGCTGGGTGAAAGTCTGACTTCTGGCACTGAAGGAAGGAGTTAAGAGCATGTTTTCCTCCTAAAATCCACATCCATCACTCCCTAGCTCTGAATGTAAAGAAAAAAACCAACAACAACAGTAATTTGGCTGAATATTAACACACAAGCTCAAAGAGATTCTTTACAGTTGCACTGACACGTTAAGGGTGAAGCTACACTTCACTCACAGTGGATTAGAACAGCAGCAGACCTCTTTGGGAAAAGAGGGGGGGGCATCTAAAGGCTTGCGCATTTAAGATTCATTAACGGCAATTGAAGCAAAAAAAAGGTATCAAATCTTTGAACGAAGGCTTTAAATTTAAAGTTCCTAACTCGCGGCTAAAACGCATTAGCCTAATGAAGCAAGCAAAGCGAAAACGGTTCATATGCTGAGCGACATCATAAGCAGAAGCACGCCATGCTGCAGACTCCACCCCTTCATGTTACCATGGCAAGAGGCTACGTCACTGCCAAGAAAATCTTCACTGTATAAAAGTGTTGAGCCCTCAAACGGCCGCGGAGCTTGGATGCGTGTCCGGGTGGCGTGACACGTGTGGGCAGGACACCTCCAGGGGGAACCCCAAAAAAAGCCAACGGGATTTCTTTTTAAAACTGTGTGACTTTTCTAATTTATTTTCAAAGGTAGTTTGGATCTGAGCACTTAAGTTCTCGTTTCATTAACCCCCTAAAAGAAGCAAGATGGGACGCGGAGTAAGTGCGCGCTTACTATTCTTACTTGGTGTGTTTTGGTAAATACGGGTTCTCGTCTTAACTTGGCGAGGAGCGGTCGAGCACATGCTTCGCTGTTCGCTAAACCGATGCGGGAACAAATCTTCAGATAACTCCGACGCACACACACGACTTCCGCACATTTCTCTCTCGGCGGTGTCGTGGAGACTCGTAGATTTGACGGTGTAGTTGGGCTCATGAGGTATAAAAGCAACAGGTTGTGGTGTTGGAGTGAACGGACGGGCGTGTTTCTCGCCCTAAAGACCTTCACAGCTAGTTCGCTGGAGATCGCAGGAACGTAGGAGCCCGTGAAACTTGACGGAGATGGCCGCAGCTGGAGCTGTGGCCTGCTTCACCATGTGTTGGAGGAAAATGTGGTCTTGTGACTATTCGAGAGCTATTCAGGAGCTCCGAGCCTTCCGGAGAGGAAAGTGTGTCCCCTCTCTCTAAACGTGGCGCTTCATCTTTTCCTGGACACTTTCCACTCGTCTAAATGTCTCGAGCGCGTCGTGAACGCGGTGAGCGGAAATTTCCCGAAGACCGCGTCTTGCTTCATTGAGCGTTTCACCCGCCGCGCTGTTGAACGTGATTGTGTTCTAATGTCGCCTGACTGAGGCCGATTGTGCAACAGTGTGGGCAGCCCACTGTGTAGAGCGGGTAAATATAACCTGCCATTTTAAGCTCGCCGTGGACGAGCGCGTCATTTTCTCGTGTCTGTTGCGATATGCGAGCACTCACTAACGTGGGAGATGCACTGGGGCCTTCTGGTCTCCTCCTCCTCTCCCAACCCCCCTTTCTCTCAACGCCTGATCTCGCCAGTGGGCTAGAAGTCGTAGTTCACTAAGATCCTGACAGAAATGATGTATAATTCTGGTCACTGGTTTTCAGGCTTCCTCTCATCTTCCACGAGGGAAACGTGGCTCTTGGCTGGTTTTTCCCGCGTGCTCGTGTGTTTTCTTTTCTGTGGGAATGGTATGACTGTAACAGTGGCTCATTGAATGGCGGCGGGCGTGTCCATATGTCCTGCATGTCACAGCATTGCGTAGAAGCAGCACCACTCCCCGCTGAGAAGGAGTGCAGCGGCAGCAAAGAAATAAAACATGCATTTACAGCCGGAGCCATCTTTGTGTTGTGGAGGGGCAGTCTAGCGTTCGGAGATTGCGTCTGGTTTGGGGCACTGAACAACGCCCCCCACCCTCCACACGCACACTCCCTGCCTTTACAACCCCCCACTGCCATAAGACAGATGCCTTTCCTCTCCAGCGCACATCATGATGTGGTGTTTCAGGCATCTGTTGTTGAGAAGCTGTGCGTGTGAGGGGGTGGGGAGCTGAAGCCACGGTTAATACCACAGAAAAGCTCGACAACTGAATGCAAAAGCATTTTAAGGGCACGTCTAAGTAACTCTGCTCTAGGTGTTTGCTCTTTATACATTGGGTTCTCTTTCCATTTCATAAGTGTGCATGGCTCAGTGTTGATAACAGGTGTTGGGTCTCAGCTGTGTTCCCTCATACCCCCACCCTCTGTGTGTGTGTGTGTGTGTGTGTGTGTGTGTGTGTGTGTGTGCGCGCGTGCAGAGCTAAGGCTGTCGTGTCCCCTCCAAAGGATTTAACATTCTTTCCGTTTAGCAGTCACTACTTGTTAGTGAGCCCTTTTGTCACTTGCGATCCCATCTCTTCAACCACGATGAGAGCACTGGCCCCCTCCTCTAAATGCAGAGGCTGACTTGGTACCCCTTTTCCTTTTTTGGTGCTCGGCCTAGAGCAGATACCACGAGGTATGAGCGTCTCCGCACTTGATGCTGCTCTGTGGGTGTTGGTACATAGTACTGTGAAACTTCAAGATAAACACGTTTTCATCAGAGCTTTATTTGTACTATGAACAAGATTTGCCCCCTTTCCCCCTGGCTGTTCAGTGGCCAGCTATTAAAATGAAGAATATTTGGTTTCGCACGTGAATGCACCCTTTCAAATATCTAGAGGTGTGACTCTAGCGCCCATGGCGACAGGGCCAAGTCCCAGTATTGGGGAAGTGATATGAATTGCTTGTATGCAATGTTTTGGTTTGGCACGCATACAGCAGACAGAAAAAGGGGAAAGAAAAAGCTCACATGCAACGCTTCGACTGTTAAATCGGTGCTTTAGCAGATTATCTCCAGATGCCTTCTGTACATGTGACTTTCAGATTTTCTTCTTTCGAAGGCTTTGTTTAATGCTAGTGCAGTCTTTTGCTGTATTTTATCAACAAAAGTCAAATTTCATTGCATTTTGTCTGTGTACTGTTTTTTTTTATTTATTATTTATTACTGTATTTATTTTATTGAAGTACTGTAGGGCAATATTATCACTTATGTGTTCTCATCTTCACTTTAATTTGACCTGCGTCTCTTCACTGTCATGGTTCCTAAAGAAGATGATGTTGATGTTAATCTGCCCAGTTAAGCATGCAGTAGGACCTCTGGTAGAGGGGGCATGGAAATGAGTTTTCCCTCTAGGAATGCTATTGCACTTTTTTTATTTTTTGCCCCGTCACTGCTCCTTCCATCCTATGTTGTGTTTGTATACACATTCATAGCAGATGATAAGGGGTACAACAGATTTGTGCTTTAAAGTTACAGGAATGTTTTTTTTTTTTTTTTTCTTTTCTTCATTTACATGTGAAATTCTAGTCAGAAACTTGTGAACTGTGTCAGCAAATATAGAAAAACGTGACGCTCTTTAAAAGGGTCTTTGGAGAGCCTCACCTCAATTTCCTGGCAGTGGTGTTGCTCTAATGCGTAGAACCACCTTGCCGCCGCCACCGCATCTCTTTTGGAACAAGAGAACAAAAACGTGAAATAGCTTTCACCTAGCACGCGAATGCAAACGCTACACACTGCTTCAGAAATGGCACAGAATGTGCACAAATTGCATCTTCAGCACACGGTACAGGGCTTCTTAATAATTTAGCTAATTCAGCTAATTATTCATGAAATGTATCCAACTTGGATATTATCAGCATGACGCTGTACACAAAAACTCGCCTTGTCAGTGCACTATAAGTATACCTGACATTGGAACTGAATATGTTCTTTCTGTTGATGTTTCAGGGTTGAATTTAAAAGGATAAACCAATGCTCCAGACTTCAATGTTAGCAGTATTGAGTTTTTTCACCATTACTGAGCTGCTTTACAGGCCTTTGTGTAATAAATAAATATATAGACACATGATGTCTGGCTTATGTTTGAAAAAGAGATGGCTATTTTTAGAGATGTACCATCTGGTTCTCTATAGGCCAGTGATGGAAATATTTTCGTTTAATCTAGCTGATGCTAAACTGCTGATCTAATTTCGCTAGTGGCTCTGTAAGACTCCGAGATGGACTGTGTGCCACCCTCGCTGGAAGGAATCGCTGTAAAACTGGAACATGCAAATGCAAGTCTCTCTGAGGCTTTACATATCACCTTTGCAGAAATGTACATTAAAAAAAACATTGATAAAACACAGAAATGTACAGGAATGTAAGCAGTTGAGTACAAAAACATGGACCTAAACTTGTGTTACATTATTGGATTAGCTTGTTGCTATTAAATGAACAGATACAATAATGAATTGAGAAGCATCATTATTGCTGCTATATCATATAGTAAGGTAAAACCTTTCTTTGGTTTAAAGAGTAGCTATACCCTAAGACTATTTTAACAGCAAAAATGCACTGCTCTGTAATAATAAAATATACCAACCTGGAACCCATTTCCAAACTGTAAAAATATCATTTTTATCGTGGTCAGTTCCGCTTCTGCAGTGCACTTCTGGTTCAACTCTGCTATACACGCAAATGACATGTCCGTACTTAAGTTTGATGACGATGAAAATGTCAACCAACATCACCGCCCCCTGGTGATGCCCTACTCATGCTGCGCTTATAAATATGACGCCATAGGCGCTTGGAGCAAGATGACCACACTCATGTGCTGAGCTAAATACCCTGAGCGCCACCTCACAAGGTTGAGATGCCAGCTGTCTGTACCAGCTGTAAATCACCCAGTCAGTCTGAGCTTAGTTTGTTATAAAGAGTGATGTTCAACATATGACTAGGTAACCTGAAGGACCGAATAAGTGAGGAATTACGGAAAGCGACAAGGTTCTGGAAAGGTCAACATCGAATGGCCATTGTTGGCAACCTGTCATCCGTACAGCCTTTCTCAAACTTTTCACTTTCCATAGTTGGTATTGCTTGCTGTTGATTTTTGTTCAGTGAGTGGTTTGATTTATGAAGGGGAACAGGTCCGATGTAACACTTGTAAGTGCCATTAGCAGCCTGCAGAGAGGATTTGGGGCCACTGTAGCAATCCCTGGCTACCCTGCAACCTTGATGTCAAACTAAATGAAACTTGGTTTTCAAAGAAATTCTCTGTATTAGTTCAGAATTCAGTGCAACTAAGAAATCAGGACCTGGATTATATTGAATATGGACCTGCCGAACAGATAATTAGAAGCCAGCTGTCGCAGTTTTAGGGAATGTTCTGCCACTCGCTGCTAATCATTTCCTGACACCGTTAACTCTTCAGCGGCTTGAGTCAGTGGCTCATACCGTTAAGGCTCAAGACGCACTGCCTGATCAGAAACCAGAAAGATGGGAGATGGTAGTAGAGAGAAATGGCCTCCTAAGACGTCTCGGCTCCAAAAATGCCATTTGATTCCGTCTCTCTCCATATTTCCTGGTAGCTAACGTTAACTATAAAAACACAGCAGCCCAGCCTGTCCAGTTTCTCTTGCAGCCCCACCTCCAAATCCAAACATCACTGCAGTGCTCCTCTCTGCCTGCCCCACTTATTTTTGAGCAATTTTCAAACTATGCTAAGGGTGGAGTTAGCTAAAGATAGTGGGGTGGAGTTACTCTTTAAATTACTCCAGTGCTGGTAACAAGTGTAATCTCAATCAAAGCACACATGAGCTTAAGAGTTAAAGGCATCCTCTAAATATAAAAAGGTGTATTTTGTTTTTGTAATTTGGCAGAGACATGTCTATGATGAGTGATTCTGTCATGGTGCTAGTATTCTACAGCTTTATGGATCTTAACTAATGAGTAGAAAGCTGTAAAGTGAAGACTTGTCAGAATGATGAACAACGCTGTGAACGATTCTATAATGAATATGAGAAGGTGTGCTCAAATCTTGAGGAAGAATTGGAGATGCTAAAATGCCCCTGGGTGTGAATGTGCATGAGTCTGTCTGTCTGTCTGTCTGTCTGCCCTGTAATGGACTGGCGACCTGTCCATGGTATTTTGTGCCTTCTGCCCAATGTCCGTTGGGATAGGTGGCCCCGGAGTATAAGTGGCGGAGCAATACCTATATTTGATATTTCTAATTTACATATGTCAAAGCTGCTGTATAAACATTTTAAAATATTTATTTATATGTACAGGTTTAGAAATGCAGAAAAATAAATGAATGAAAAAATATTTTAAGATATTTTATTGACCGACAAATACGTCATTACATATTTGTCCATATTTGTTTTTCAGTACTGATGTTTCTGATATTGTGCATCACTAGTTCTTGATTTTCAAAAAATATATATATATACATTGTAAAAAGAATACCATGTTAAAGTGCTTTCAGATGTCTAGCTTATAATATTTCAGACTAATATTCCAGTTATTATTGAGTAAAATTACTAATATGACAAATGATTGAGTGAAAGTCCTGTTAAATGGCTGGTTTTACATACAGTGAACCTTTCCTTCAAATATGCTTGTGCAACACTTCGTACCTTTCTGTGTGATGACTCTGACTCTGTAATGGAGGTTGCCACTGATATAAACACTGGAGTTTTTTTTTTTTTTTAAATGGTATTCAAATATATGTATTCTATGTGCATATTAATACAAACTTGATGCAAAATTTCTCTCATTTTTGTAGCAGTCTAATAATTACCCTTTTACTCTGCTTTGCTTCTAATTGCTTTTTTATTTTGGAATTGGTGCCAGTTTTAGGAAAAGCTGCTAATAATCATGGGGAAAAAGTTTAACTGTGATTGTTTGGTGTATCACAGGAAGGTCGGGAGCAATATGAGCTGGCGGCCACCTCAGAACAGGGGGGCAAGAAATCCAAGTCAAAGGGCAGAAAGGACAAGGATAAAGATATGGATGAACTCAAAAAGGAAGTTGACTTGGTGAGTCAATCTGGAAATTAAACAAAACTGCTGACAAGAAATGTGTGACATTTTAGTACTAAGTTCCAATTATAATGCTCCCTAGGATGATCACAAGTTGACGCTGGAAGAACTCAACAGGAAGTATGGCACTGATCTAACAAGGGTAAGCTTTATTAATTCCACTTAACAAATCAAAAGTAAAAAATAGGCACTACCTTTTGTTGGCTCTTTTTGAGGGCTTGCAAACCATGGCAGAATATAGTTTTTGTATTCACTTTAATATGATTTACATAATATGGTGAATTTCTGGTTCACATATATCTACGTCTACCGCCAGGGACTGACTACTGCTCGTGCAAAGGAGATCCTTGCACGTGATGGACCCAATGCTCTGACGCCCCCTCCCACGACCCCAGAATGGGTGAAATTCTGCAAACAGCTCTTTGGTGGCTTTTCTACTCTACTGTGGATTGGAGCTTTACTTTGTTTCTTGGCTTATGGAATTCTAGCAGCCTCAGAAGATGAACCAGCAAATGATAATGTAAGAAAAAGATTTTATTAGATTGGAGATCTGTTATGTGAAGGTTGTCACTGGTCAGTAGCAGGTTCCTTTAACCTCTGTTTCATTGTCCTACAGTTGTACCTGGGTATTGTGCTGTCTGCAGTGGTGATGATCACTGGGTGCTTCTCCTACTATCAAGAGGCTAAAAGCTCAAAGATCATGGATTCCTTCAAGAACCTTGTCCCTCAGGTACATGTTGTTGTCCTTATATTAAGACTCTCCTTTCCTGTTATAAACCAAATGTGCTGTTACTAATTGTTCTGATTTGTTCATTAGCAAGCCTTGGTTGTTCGTGATGGTGAGAAGATGAGCATAAATGCTGAAGATGTAGTTGTTGGGGATCTTGTGGAGGTTAAGGGAGGAGACCGCATTCCTGCTGATTTGCGTATTATTTCTGCTCATGGATGCAAGGTGAACATATGTGAACACACTAATAATAGTATTGACTTCCTCAGAACCAAAACCTTCTCATCTGTAATGACTCATTTGATGTCCTCTTCTTTTTAGGTGGATAACTCCTCCCTGACTGGTGAATCTGAGCCCCAGACACGAACACCTGACTTCTCCAATGAAAATCCCCTAGAGACAAGGAACATTGCCTTTTTTTCCACCAACTGTGTTGAAGGTACATAGCTCAAGTTCTGAGCTGTTCAGGTATCCAGTACAGTCATTCAACAAATATGTTCAATACTCAATGCCTGAGAATGGTTTGTATTTATTTATTTATTTTTCTTAGGTACTGCTAGAGGTATTGTCATCAACACTGGTGATCGCACAGTCATGGGCCGTATTGCTACTCTTGCCTCTGGTCTTGAAGTTGGCCGAACCCCCATTTCTATAGAAATTGAGCACTTTATCCACATTATCACTGGTGTGGCTGTTTTCCTGGGTGTGTCCTTCTTTATTCTTTCCCTGATTCTTGGGTACAGCTGGTTGGAGGCAGTCATCTTCCTCATCGGTATCATTGTTGCTAATGTGCCAGAAGGTCTCTTGGCTACTGTAACTGTGAGTACCAGGTTGAAGAATATAAAAGAATATTGTAGAGACTATATAGCAAATGAATTGTCTAAGCTTGCATCTGTCGGAGTGCTAACCAATCTCTTGTCCATGTATATAGGTGTGCCTGACTTTAACTGCCAAACGTATGGCAAAGAAGAACTGCCTTGTGAAGAATCTTGAAGCTGTTGAGACCCTTGGCTCCACCTCAACCATCTGTTCAGACAAGACCGGAACCCTGACCCAGAACCGTATGACTGTAGCTCACATGTGGTTTGACAACCAGATTCATGAAGCCGACACCACAGAGAACCAGAGTGGAACCTCTTTTGACAGAAGCTCTGCCACTTGGGCTGGTCTGGCTCGAATTGCAGGCCTGTGCAACCGTGCTGTCTTCCTTGCTGACCAAGACAACGTTCCAATTCTCAAGGTACTTGTTCACATTCATATGCACTCAGCTGCTTTGAAGTGAGATGCATTTGGTTTTATACATGGTATTTGAACACAGATGCCAGTCATTACTGCACCTCTCTAAGGTTGTTTACTGACTGCTAAGACTTGTTTTTCTGCTCATGTTCCAGTGTGATTTTGGTCTTTGCCTCCAGGGAATCTTTGTGCCCTTTGCTCCCAAGAGCTTCTTAGTAGTACTTAGTCTCCCTGTAAACACCCTTTCTGCCTTCTCATGTCAGTAGTTTGTGAATCACTGCCATGTTTTAGCTGTACCAATCAAGTTCACTTTTAAGAAGTAGTTGGTAACTTACCGTTATGCAAGTGTTATTTGTGTAAGTGTACTGAATTGGAAGGATTGCCCTTTAACAGCTGTGATGCAAAACTATAATGAGCTTTATGGAAGCAAATGTACTGTAATACTAAAACACTGAAATGAAATGCTTAATTGCTCTTTTCCACAGAGGGATACAGCTGGTGATGCCTCAGAGTCTGCCCTACTGAAGTGTATTGAGCTCTGCTGTGGTTCAGTGAAGGACATGAGAAACAAATACACAAAGATTGCTGAGATCCCCTTCAACTCCACCAACAAATACCAGGTAACTTGATTTACTCACTTTATAACTTATGTGCTATGTGGTCTTCCTGCTGTTACTGATTTTGCTGATGACTTGTGTGGCTTTTCTCCATTAGTTGTCCATCCACAAGAACACCAACGAAGGAGAGAGCAAGCACTTGCTAGTAATGAAAGGAGCTCCTGAGAGGATCCTTGACCGGTGCTCAACTATTATGCTTCAGGGAAAAGAACAGCCCCTAGATGATGAGATGAAGGATGCTTTCCAGAATGCTTACTTGGAACTGGGTGGCCTAGGAGAGCGAGTGCTGGGTAAGACCTGTTTGCAATTGCTGCAGTAATAAATCGACTTAAGTAGAGGTGGTCCTATTGTGCATTATCAGTACCTCAGGATGACCGAACAACTGCACATTTTGTTAGAGAGCAAATTTTTTTTTTTTTTTTGTAGGTTTCTGTCACTACAGCCTTCCTGATGATCAGTACCCTGAGGACTTCCAGTTTGACACAGACGATGTGAACTTTCCAACTGAGAACTTGTGCTTTGTTGGCCTCATGTCTATGATTGATCCACCACGTGCTGCTGTGCCTGATGCTGTTGGCAAGTGCAGAAGTGCTGGAATCAAGGTAAAACACCATTACCCAAATATTCTAATTGTAATGTTCTTAATCTGGGAAAGCCTTCAGAGTTTCACAGCCTATACTGTCTTCCAGGTTATCATGGTCACTGGTGATCATCCAATTACAGCAAAGGCCATTGCTAAGGGTGTGGGTATCATCTCTGAGGGCAACGAGACTGTAGAGGACATTGCTGCTCGTTTGAACATTCCTATCAATGAAGTCAACCCCAGGTAATAGGATGTTCTTGTATTTTGAGATTTATATGCAGTTTATAGTGTTAGAATTACATCCATGTGAACTCTCCTTGACTTTATTTCCAGAGATGCCAAGGCTTGTGTGGTCCATGGTGGTGATTTGAAGGACCTGACCCCTGAACAACTGGATGATGTCTTGAAACATCACACGGAGATTGTGTTTGCAAGAACATCTCCCCAACAAAAGCTGATTATTGTTGAAGGCTGTCAGCGCCAGGTAACCACTTGATCTCTGATCCATTGAACTGTGGGGTGAAAGTTATGCATGAAAAAAAAAAAAAATGGAAAACTGTACAAGGGTCACATTTACTCTTCATTTTAACAGGGTGCCATTGTGGCTGTGACTGGTGATGGAGTGAATGATTCTCCTGCACTAAAGAAGGCTGACATTGGTGTAGCTATGGGTATTGCTGGATCTGATGTCTCCAAACAAGCTGCTGACATGATCCTCCTGGATGACAACTTTGCCTCAATTGTTACTGGAGTGGAGGAAGGTGAAGACACTTTAGAAATAGAATGAACCTTGGTTCAGTTGCCCCGTGTGGTTGTGACAATTGAATATAAATTTATTGTTCTTCTTTCAGGCCGCCTAATCTTTGACAACTTGAAGAAATCAATTGCGTACACCTTGACGAGTAACATTCCTGAGATCACTCCTTTCCTCTTCTTTATTATTGCAAATATCCCTCTTCCTCTGGGCACAGTCACCATCCTCTGTATTGATCTTGGCACGGACATGGTAAGCATAATTCCTGAGAACTCATTTCTGTCAGTAGTTTTGTGAATTTAGCTAAATGTACATTAAACGTTACTTTAAACCTTCAGGTTCCTGCTATCTCCTTGGCTTATGAAGCTGCTGAGAGTGACATTATGAAGAGGCAGCCCAGAAACCCCAAAACAGACAAGCTAGTAAATGAAAGGCTGATTAGCATGGCCTATGGACAGATTGGTAAGTACTTCCGTCACTTCACTGAAGGAAACCCTAGACATCCTATTTTACATATACATTTGTGAATAATACACAGAAGCAAGGATTTGACAATTGTCAGGAGAGACTTTTAGAGAGCAAGGTTTAACAAAATGGGTGTAATTTGTGTGAGGGTTGCTGAATTTTAGTGCTGCTGAGTTTTGTTTGTATTCTTCAGTGTTCTTTCTTTCTTTCTTTCTTTCTTTCTTTCTTTGGGTTATAAAAGGTTGCTTCTTTCATTGGTTTTTGTGCTGTAATAATTCGTAATAATATATTCCTTTTCACTCTGATGCATTCTTGGAGTAGGGCTGGACGATATAATGACTTTATAAAATATAAAAATCAAAAAGTTGTTGAACATTTCTTATACACCATTCTCATGGGAGAACACTATCTTTCGAAGCTGGCTGTTTTTTAGCAGCTGGCTTACTTGAAGCAGCGCTCTGTCACTCGCACAGCACAGTCAAATTGATGATACTGTAGCTCAAACAAGACACAGAAGCACCGCTTTCAGTTTAAACATAGCTAAATGACGACTCTGTCTGACGTAAGATATATTGCGGTTCACCCCTCAAATTACTGTAGAGAAACCCAGACATCTGCTAGCTAGTGCTTGAATACTGTGATCTGCTCTGACACGGATGTGGTAGGAGTGATGGCAGTAAGGCAGTGTGATCCATCACTGACCTACCGAGCCAGCTAATGTTTGCAGTTAGTACTAAGTTGGCATTGTTGAGAAACTAAAGTTTAGCTCTGTTGTTGGCCACTTGTTTAGCATCTGTAATGGGATAGCAGAGCACTCGGCACCCGACAGCCAAAAGTAACGTTTTCTTTCTTAAATTATGACTATTACAAAAAATACGACTTTTCCAGCTGATAAAAACAGCTCACCAGACACTGTCCCACTCCCTCATGATAGATTTGTGAAGTGTTCCACTGTTTGGTGAGTTTTGTCATGCTCTGACCATAAAGGATGGTTTAAAATTAGAGTAAAAATCAGCCTTCAAACTTGAGAGAAATAATGATTTGACGTTTATCACGATATGTATCGATATCAAATGATACGCATTTTATTTGTGATCACTTTTTTTTGGCCATCACCCAGCTCTAAACCAGAGTCAGTTTTTCTGCTGAAAATCATGTTAACTTGACTTCCTTTGACATCAGAACATGTGCTGACTTTGTTCCCGCTCACAGGTATGATTCAGGCCCTTGCTGGCTTCTTTACCTACTTTGTCATTCTGGCTGAGAATGGATTTTTGCCATCCGAATTACTGGGTATACGTGTGTTTTGGGATGACAAGCATATGAATGACCTGGAAGACAGCTACGGTCAGCAGTGGGTAAGTGTATAATTCTGGTGTTGTTGGGTTTCCACTGAGATTTGATTGCCAGCCTTCTTATGTCTATGTGTTTTTCAGACATATGAGCAGAGGAAGATTGTGGAGTTCACATGCCACACTGCTTTCTTTATCAGTATTGTAATTGTGCAATGGGCTGACTTGATTATCTGTAAGACCAGGAGGAATTCAGTCTTCCAGCAAGGGATGAAGTAAGTGGAGGATTCATGATTCTTCCTAGAAGAGGTTCCAAAATGTTCTCTTGGTAAATTGTCTGGCTTTAATGATTGTAATGTAACTTCTTGCCAATGCAGGAACAAAATTCTCATCTTTGGCCTGTTTGAGGAGACGGCCCTTGCCGCCTTTCTGTCCTACTGCCCAGGCATGGACGTTGCCCTCAGAATGTACCCCCTCAAGTAAGATGTTGCTAATAATAATAATAATAATAATAATAATAATAATAATAATAATAATAGTTGTGGTTGTTGCATATTTGTGTTCATTTACTTTTGAAGAGAATTGATATTGTTTGAAGTGGTTGTAATGGATTAAAATATAATATCTTTGTATTTTGTTCCTCTAGACCAAATTGGTGGTTCTGCGCATTCCCCTATTCACTTCTCATCTTTATTTATGATGAAATCCGGAAACTTATCATCCGGCGCAGTCCAGGAGGTAAGGAGGCTGTTGTCTTTCTACAGTAGTCTTTTTGTAATGAATGTAAAATGGTTGTATATTTGAGGGTTTTTTTGTACTACAGTTACATTCGTGATCACTAAAGAGGTGCATTCATGTTTTGTTGTAGGTTGGGTGGAGAGAGAGACCTACTACTAAAGCATCCAGACGACATCACACACATTTTTTGCATGGCTGTCTTGCTGCTTGGAATTTTAACCTCAGTAAATTGGATTTTTTTTTTTTTTATATATATATATATATATTTTAGGGAATGCTTGACACAAACACTGAGATCGTGAATCAAGACATTGCGTGCCTTGTTTCTGAAGCCGGACCAATTTTATACATGTTTTTAAAAGTGTAATGTTAATAAACTCTCAGTCAGGTCCCACATTTGGAGTCATTTGAATGTTCTGTTTTTGTTTTTGTGGGTTTATTTTTTTTTTTTTTTGTTTTTTTGTTTTTCTTTAACACATTTGGAACAAAATGAGATTGCCGTTGTTCTCTGGTACACTTGACACTGTCAGTTGACCAGGAGACTTGCTTCACATGGCATTAAAAAGTGATTAAACTCATTACACCTGCTCACTTCCACTTCAACTGAACAAGTGACCATTTCAGTGACCTTTCTGAGCCCATTTCTACAGCCTCAGTTTCTGAAAGGAGGGCAAAGCTGTTTTTATAAAGAGGAATTTGTTTAGTTGTGAGAGAGGACCCGTTTTTAAACAGCAAAATCAACAACCTGGAGGAGGAAAGCAGAACCCAATACTTCTGTCTGTTCCAGCATCGGTAAACAACTCCCACATAATTGTTGTAGAGCGTGATGAAATTTTTCATTCAAGCAGCATGGGATTGAGAGAAAGCATGTAGTTTAAGCCTGGATGAACATGGCTCCCTAGGAGTTAGGTCTGTTTCTGCTCAGTAGTCTTACACTGGCAGCAAAAGCTGCTCCGTCATGTTTTGAAGCTGAGGCTGTTGAAAATCCATGCTTTTCTGTTCTTTTTTTTTTTTTTTTAATTATTATTATTTTCTACATCATAACAATAATCCTGGCTATTCTTAAGGGAGTTTGACCCCGGCAACCAAATGTTTAGTTTCATGTAATTATGCAAGACATGCCATTAAAGCACCAGGGCACAAATGTTGTGTGTTTTTGAGAATCCTACACCTCTTACACCCTTGCTGAAAACTGTTTTTCCGTTGTATTACAAGGTTGTTCAATTTGTGTACAAGGTTTTAAATGAACTTTACCTTTTTTATCTTTTACATTTTCAATTAACATGCTCCAAAAATGACTGCCATCATTTTCAAAGTTTGAGCCAATAGCTATTCAACTAGCCAAATTTGCACCCCAGTTACTGGAAAATTTATAATGGCAAAATAAATCTGCAATTCATAAATGCCATTGAAACTGCATGAATATTGAGTTATGCTGATTTACAGTGTGGATTAGGCACCATTTTTGAATTCTCAGTTATGCTGTGTGTTAAGTTAAACTTTCTCACAGTGACCTATCAATTTAGTATTGCTCGTTTATTTGTTTTTCCTAGTGGATTTTGAGGGATCAGTATAGGCACCACAGCTCATTTACAGCTGGTCACTCGGCAGATTAAGCATGAAGCCATTTCCCGATTGCTTTTGCCTGAAGTATGAAACCAAGAAAGAGAAAATATGTGTAATTTGTATACAAAACCATGTATGTCGTGTGCATGATTTTGCATGACTTTCAGAGAACTATACATCTGAAATGCTGACTGATGCTGTTCCTGTATGACCTGGTCCTTTGACAAGGGCCTGGTGGCCCAGCATTCGTTAATTGTGGCGAGAGAATGCAGAACAAATTCTATCCCGACAGAATTTCTCCTTTATTACAGCAACTGGCTCCAGTGCTGAGTGACCTCATGAGCAGACAAGAGAAAATCGCTGACACCAGGTCACTTTTGGATGTCATCAATTTTGCCTAATTTGGGCTTGAACACTTCATGAAATGCAGGAAAAACGAGCTTGCCAATTGTTGTTGTCTGTTTATGACCTATTGGACATGTAAACCATTACTGTAAATGCATTCCCCATGTGAATGAAGACTGTTAATGAAACCAATAATAAAAAAAAAATTTAAAAACGCATAAAAAATCTTTTGTACCATGTCTCTTGAAAGTGCTGTTCGATCAGCTTTTTTGTCAGGCTGCTAGTTTCCCATGCGTCTTAAGCATTTTCAGGCCTGAGCTTTTATATTGTGTGCTAATGCTATTGTGTAGTACTGACAATAAATTACTAAACACTTTAGTTTGAGGAAAGAACATACATGAGCTACAATAGACAACTGCAAGATTTTAATTTTTTTTTTTTTTGGCATATAAATGATATATACTCGCCACCAATATTTTATTGTGAACTCATGTGCAAACATTATATGCAGAAAAATGTATTATGGTTTGGAAATGTATTTTTAAAACACTGAAATTCTGCTTGTACAACAGTTCCAAGCTTAGATGGGTGGAAAAACCCTCTGAAGGACACACTAGTCACTTATTTAAATTTCCAGTCAAAATGGCCATTACATCTTTTGCCCTTCCCCTTTCTTCCATCTAATAGTGTCTGAAATATCTCCTGAAAATTTAACTTGTAATTAATGGTTATTTGGAAATTAAATAAATAATGGATGGTCTCTGACTTTTACACTGTACAGCAAAGGGTTTCCTAGTTCAGCCAATCATATCAGACCTCATATGTTGTAAGCCAGTCATAGCAGCTAATCATTAGCCTAGCTAAAGACAGGATTTGGGCTAAAATCTAAAATTAGACCTTATTTATAATCTATACTATGCAGAAGTGTTAAACTGAGTGAATATATCCACATACCAAATTATGGTCAGTTTAGCTGGACGTGTGTTTTTTACTTGGTTGCTTGTTAATTCTAGCTAGCTAATTTTAGTTAGCTTTGGGTTTAAGTGAGGTAAAGAAATGGGGTTAGGCTAACACTAACATTAGCTAACTAGCTGACAAGCCAACTGGTTTAACCTCATTTCACTGCTGAGTGTGAGAGTATGAATGAACAACAGGGGCAGCAATACGGCTCTTTATATTATTTGTTTTGGGATTTCTTTTCAGTATCTGGAAACTGTAAGTTTGTCCTATATTTTTGTTTGCAGTAAGTTAACGTCAGTGAAAAGGACAAGGCTGAAATTGGCTTCCGATTGGCCAGATTCTTATTCAGATTTCCCACTGCATGGCACCATAATGTAACCGCTGCATCATTCAAGGTGGAATGGGAAAATTTAAACTGGAGAAAACTCCAGCTGCACTGCTGTGTCTCATCCATTTGTACCAGCACAACTCACTAACACCCCACCACCATGTCAGTGTTACTGTAGTGCTGAGAATGATCCACCTCCCAAATATTATCTGCTCTGAGGGTTCATGGGGGTCCTGACCACTGAGGAACTGAAGGGTAAAAGGGAACTAACAAAGTATGCAGAGAAGGACTATAGTCTGTAATTGTGGAACTACGAAGTGCACTTATATAGTAAGTGGACCTGCTAAAATATACATTGAGCACAGATGTTATGGTGGTCATAATGTTATGCTTGATCGGTGTATTTAAAGAGTAACTACAGCCCACTATTTTCAGCTAACTCCTAACTCCCCTGGCACAATTTGAAACACAATATGCGCTACAGTGTTTTAGGGATGGGGCTGCGAGCGAAACCGAGTGGCCTGGGCTGCTGTGTTTTTAGAGCTAGTGTATGTTAACTACCAGAAAATATGGAGAGTGACAGAATCAGATGGCACATTTCCAACTGAGAGATCTAATCAGGTTGATGATTTTTCTCCACCATCATGTGGATCAAGGTGTTCATGATCAGGCAGTGCGTCTTGAGCCTTAATAGTATGAAACACTGACTCTGAAGAGTTAACGCATTGCCAGAAAACCGCGACAACCAGCTTCTAATGATCTGTTCAGCTGGTCCATATTCAATATAACCCTCAATTTCTCGAAGTCCTGATTTCTCACTGAATTCTGAATGAATAAAGTGGATTTATATCAAGGTTCGCAGACTGCAGTGAGTGCTCATGCCCGAGACTTCCAGTTGTGAAGGGAAACGTGAATCGGACGCAACACTGGCAGCACTCTCAATGACTATTTTTCATATCACCAACTGAATTGTACAGTGTTAGAGCATATATTAGAGCATGTATAGGGCATATACAGTTCACAATTAAAATACTGAATCTGTATCACTTGTATGTGATTGACTTTGGATACATTTGCAAGCTTCTGTGTATGTAGGTGTGAAAAGTTGGAACATGCTGAGATCCTAATAAGAGAGCTGGAGAATATTAAATTTACAACTAATGTGACTCCAACCATCACAGTGCAGCCACTCTGTGACTGAGGCCTAAACACACAAGCAGAGACAAAGTCCAGCTTGCATGTGGCCTGAGCTATAATGTCAAAAGATTTCTTGTCTTATCAAGGCGATTATAAGTGCCAGACTCTAGGGGTTAGTATGACTGAATGGCAGTTATCAGATAAGCTCAATTACAGTGCAGGGAAATGTAGCCCTCAAAGGGGAAAACAGTGTCCACCAAAAATCCCATTGGCAAACAAGATCTCCGGTATATTTCCCACCAGTTCTGATTATTTACAGTTAATTGCCTGCTCAGCAGAGTCTTTGAAAACAACGTGCCAAAAAGGGTTCTCAGGAGCAAAACCACAGAAGAACTATTTATAGTTCCCTATAGAACCTTCCAATCGCTGGTTCTTTGAAGAGCCTCAATATGATGTAAAAGTTCTATTTCGACTTAAGGTTTTTCCTCAACCTCTAGATCCAAGTCAAGAACAATTTAGGAACCTCTATTTTTTAAGGGAAATTCCACCAATTATTCAACAGTTCTGCATCATTCAATTGTTTAGATGTATCAAGATCATTCACAGTTTAAAGTGGTGCACTTTATTCTGATCTCTTTACAGTGGTGGTAATATGAACTGGGCATTGCAAAGTCCACAGCACACTTACTTAAATTCAATCAATTGTTGTGTTTAATTTCACTAGCCACACCCAGGCATGATTACAACCTGTTGAATCTAAACATCACAAGTAGAACTTGTTTGGTAATGTGAAGTAGGTTCTCAAAAAGGTCTCAAAAAAACAGCAGTTGACATCACGTTCTACAGAGAATCAAACACAGAGGCAAAACAAAGTCACTGAAACCTACCAGTCTGGAAAGGAAAACTTGGAATAGTGGTGAACCAAAATTTTACCAAGAGCGCATCGACAACTAATCCAGGAGATCAGAAAGAACCCAGACGAACATCTAAAGAACTGCAGGCCTCACATGCCTCAGTCAGTTATGATTCTACAACTAGAAAGACACTAAGCAAAAAATCCATGGAAGTCTTGCAACATACAAACCATTGCTGACCAAAAAGAACACAAAGGCTCATCTTACATTTGTCAAAAAACATCTAGATGACCTCCAAGACTTTTGAGATAAAATTCTGTGGTCTGATGAGTCAAAGGTGGAACTTTTTGAAAGACATGGGTCCCATTATATCTGACATAAAGCTAACACCTCCATCCACCATAACAACATCATGCCATAGTCAAACATGGTGGTGGTAGTGTGATGGTCTGCTGCTGGTTTGCTTCTGCAGAGCCTGGACGACTTGTCACAACTGATGGAACCATGAATTGTGCTCTCTATCAGAGCTCTATGTCCACCCATCTGTTTATGACTTAAAGCTCAAGCACAGTTGTGCCATGAAGCAGGACAGTGATCAGAAGCACACAAGCAAGTCCACATCTAATGGCTCAAAAGAAACAAAAGTTTTTTTTTGTTTTTTTTTTGGAGTAGCAGAAAGAAGTCCTGACTTAAATTCCATTGAGATGCTGTGACAAGTCCTTAAATGGGCGGTTCATGCCCGAAAGCTCTCCAGTGTAGCTGAATCAAAACAATTCTGCAAGGGGGGAGTGGGCTAAAATTCCTCCACAGTGATGTAAAATAATCATCACAAGTTATTGTAAACATTTGACTGAAATGGTAAATTCAAAGGTTATCAGGTTTAGGGGACACTTACTTTTTTGCATAGGAAATATCAATTCTGAATAAATCTTCAAAAAATGAAATGATCTTTTAAAAGCTGCTTTTGGTGTTTACTTCATTGTCTTTATCTTGTATTTAAATTAGTGTGACGATTTGAAAGATTTAAATCAGACAAATTAGCAATAAGAAATTGGGTCGGGGCAAATACTTTTTCACAGCACTGCATGTGAGCTAGTTGAACGTTTCTCGAACTGTACCGCGAACTGTACCACGAGCCCTACGAACTTCGAGTACAGCTCGGCTTGACCCACCATCCTTCAAGGTGCACGGAAGACAAGCGTTGAGAATGTTCTCTGTACTGGCACCCAGGTGGTGGAATGAACTCCCACTGGCTGTCCGAACAGCAGAGTCTCTTGCTGTCTTCAAATGCAGACTGAAGACTCATCTCTTTACACAGCACTTAAATGAGCATTGAACTATAAGCTGCACTTATTTTATTGTACTGCACTCTGTATTGTAGTTTATTGTACTGTATCTTATTGTTATTGTATTGCATTGAATGGCACAGAGTTCTGCGTTCAACTCTGTTTCTTTTTCTCTTGGTGTCTGCAGTGACATATTTGTTTCTAGCAGTATCTGAGCCCAGGACTGTCTTTTTCTCTAAGCTATTGGTAACTAGCAAAGGTACTTTCTCTAGATAGACAAAGCACTTCTTGTAAGTCGCTCTGGATAAGAGCGTCTGCTAAATGCTGTAAATGTTTCATTCCGAAACCAATTGGCATAAATATGCCCCACCCACATTTGTGGCCATAACAGCCTTCATTCTTCTGGAAAGCTTTTCCACAAAAAATATGCATTTTGTCTGTGTCGAAACACAGTATATTTCACAAAATTCAGCATATTTCACATATTATATGAACGTTGAAGGGAGATCAGCAGTCATTCTTGCTGAGCAGCTACACTCTACAGTGCTGTTTAATGAATGAAAATATATAAAGGTTGGAAAGACAGATGCAGGCACAATGCTGGAGGCCCCTTTGAATAAGTCTGATGTAAATTATGTCGTCTTCCTTTAGTGCTAATTACCTGGTCCACCTGGCACATTTGAATTTCTAATGAAAGTTTTATTGTGAGGAAATGTATTACGGTCTGTCAGTATTACATGCCGCCTCTGCTTGTACCCCACATTTTACCTCATATGTACACAAAAAATGCTACATTCATACGTTATTGATCAGCTTGCATTAATAGCCACTTAATCCACCCTTTATGCTGACAATTTTGAGTAACCAGAGTTTAAAGGCTGAACAATCAAAATGACTTTATAAAGTGAATAATAACAAACCATTAATAGTTACTGGAAATAAACAGAAAGCTTATTAGAAAGAACTTTAAGAAATCATATATACTGGCCCCAAAAAAGTATTTGGACATATTTGCCATACTTAAAAAAATGCATTATGGTCATTGTGTTGGAAAACAAAATGCAAAACCAAGTGTCGCTCATTTTAATTAGACCATTTCAAGGCTATTTGGCAAGGTATTTTTTCATAATGCAGCTGGTATGTTGCAGATCATTATCATAAGATCTAAGTGACTTTGAAAGAAGGTTAATTATTGGGATGCAAAAGGCAGAAACTTCAGTTATAAAACACTGCAAGTTGGCTAGTGTTTCCTAGGAAAGTGGAATCTGCATTTATATCCATAGGAAATATATCAATATACAGGTTGGAATGTGGTTGAAGGTGCATATATGAGATATCTGTGGGGCAGAAACCATAGACACTGGTCTACAGAAATGTGAAAAAAGTAAACTAGGGGGCAGTGAGCACACTTGCCAGGAGCATTGGGCAGCCCAATCTGGGGCTGCCCGGGAAGCAGTTGGGGGGTTAGGTGTCTTGCACAAGGACACCTCAGTCATGTGCTGTTGGCTCTGGGGATCGAACTGGTGACCTTCCGGTCCCGAGGCTGGTTCCCTAACCTCCAGCCCATGACTGCCCCATAATGTAATAGATCCCTCCATTTCTTGCATGAAACTTGGACAAAAGTCAGACTCCAATGTATAATATATTTCAACTATTTAATCTTTTAAAAAGCCATCTGACTGCCATGGTGACAGCCAACATACAAAAAACGCAACATGTAAGATATACAGTTAATCTACCAATTGAGGTTAACCTATTGGTCTTATTATTTTTGCTGCTCATTTTTAAACCCGATCTGGGAAAAAAGATGCAAAGCTGTCACTGAGGCAGTACTTCTCTCATTACTGGGGTTGTACTCAAAGGTAGGTCTTTAGCAACGTTAGTCACGGGATATAACTGCACCATATTCCATTGTAGTCATATATAATCATATACAAGTTTATAGTCATATAAGTTGTATTGACCCCCCACATATTCTGTGTTGTCTTTAGGCTTTTTATTCCTCTGGGGGAAAAAAAAACTTATTTAAGGTGCAGTTGAACAATTGAAACACTGTTGCATCTGAGGGCACATTTACATTGTTCGCACCTTGAAGGATTAAAAATGTCCCTTCACATTTTTTTCTGACTGTGTACTTGATCTAAAGCCAGCTTTGTTCTTGTTGCTCTTGGACATTAAAGATTATTGATGCTCATTAATGTTCCTCATGCTAAAACAAAAGCTGAAAAGTCCTCAGTAATATCCACAATTTCTCTTTTCCAGTGGGAAATTTAATCCTAGCTCTATTACTTAATCTCATGTGTGAGCAAAAATAAAATATCCAGACCCTTCCGGCTCAGCCACTATGATGTAAAGTGCTTGCTGGTAATTTCTGAGAACCTCAAATAGTTTCTCTGAATCAGTTTTAGCCCTGCATTAGACTAGCGACCTGCCCAGGGTGTATCCTGCCTTCTGCCTGATGAGAACTGGGATTGGCTCCAGCACCCCCCGCGACCCTGAGGAAGAATCACCTTAGAAGATGTGTGTGTGTGCGTGTGTGTGTGTGTGTGTGTGTGTGTGTGTGTTAATCAGTTTTATTTAAGCAAAATTGCATCTGGAAATATAATGTGATTTTATTCACATTGGCCATTCTGGTTACTGCTGGCAGTAGTGTAGCACCTGCTGGAATTAAGACTAGTGGATCAGATGCTTACCTTTTCCTCAGCATGAAACAGTTAGGATAAAACAAGATACTTGCTGTGATCTGCCCATTCAATGGAACTGTGCTGAGTTGAGAAAAAATCTATTAAACAATAAACAAACAAATAATACTAATAAAAGTATTGAAACTCCACATTATGCATTCTGTTCTGTGATTCCTGTATCTAAATGTCTTTAAAATGGTTGTGTATAAGCTAGAGATGCCATGAAATATGCATATACACCACCAATAGCACAACACAAGGAATCCCATAGGGATGCTTGCAGAAATAAACAATTTGCTGACCATGTTATGACCATCATACAAAAAACTCCTGAATACCTAAACCAAATTATGCCACTTTCACAAATGAAAGTACTGATTCTGACTTTGTAGTATATCAAGTTATATTAGTAATATATTATATTAGTTATATTAGTAGTACTCAGTAATCCAATAATTGCAGAAAATCTGATTTTGTCAGCAATCCAATCAATGCATTTACACACACTTGTGTAATCAGATAATGGGACACTCTAGGTCTACATGAGGCAGTAATTGGACGTCTGCTTTGCAACCAGCCTCACAAAAGAAGACCTGACCTAAACGTAACATAAAACTCAAAAAGAACTGTTTTTTTAACAACATTGCGCCATTTTCTGCATATGCAGACTGAGAAATTCGAAAGGAATCCAGGTAAATGTGTGTAAATGCACTGAGAAATCGGATTACTGAGCAAGAATCCTTCTCTCTTTATCAGATTTCTTAATCAGATTTTGAAGTACTGTAATCTTTTATCTTGGGAGGTTAAAGTGCAATGCTTTTGTTGGACTGAGGGCCAAATACATTTTTAAAAATGTGTGGAACAACATTATACTATATCTTCTTACTAAAAGCCTTCAGAAATACAATTTTAAAAGGTAAATAAGAATGTAATAAGGTACAGTATCTCACAAAAGTGAGTACACCCCTCACATTTCTGCAAATATTTTCTTATATCTTTTCATGGGACAACAATAAAACTTGGATATAACTTAAAGTAGTCAGTCTACAGCTTGCATAGCAATATAGATTTAAATAACGCACCTCTGAAAATAACTCAACACACAGCTATTACTGTCTCAATAGCTGGCAACACAAGTGAATGCACCTCAAAGTGAACATGTCCAAATTGTCCCCCATTGTGTATTTGTCCCTCCCTGGTACTGGAGCTGCATGCCTCCAGAGTAGTAAATCTATACTGCTATACAAGCTGTACACTGACTACATTGAGCTATATCCAAATTTCATTTCTATAGTGTTGTCCAATGAAAAGATATATTTGCAGAAATGTGAAGGGTGTACTCACTTTTGTGAGATACTGTATATGAAGTGTAAAAGACATTTCATTTAAGGCATTTTGGCTGACGCTCTTATCCAGAGCGACGTACAATTTGATCATTTTACACAGGTAGGCCAAGGTGGTGTTAGGAGTCTTGCCCAAGGACCCTTATTGGTATAATGTAGGGTGTTTACCCAGGTGGGGATTGAACCCCAGTCTACAGTGTAGAAGGCAAAGGTGTTAACCACTACAATATCCAACCACCACAGAGACTTAATTATAATTATAATATTATATATTATTATTATATATTATTGTTAGGGTAAATTTCTTTTGGAAATTTTGGCCACCCTGCTCAAGGCAGGCATGTAGAAGTCTTGTATCTAGGCTAATCTTATTTTGCCATTGGGGTTAACATGTCATTATCCTGGAAAAGCCTGATTTATCAATCAGTTAGACAGCTGTGGCTTAGATTTTTATCAAAATGCTGAAGCTGTTTCAGCTTTGCTTCCAGTTTTATAATTAAGTCTCTTCTTAAAGCCTACTTTTTGGCACAGTGGAAAAACCTAAATATCGATGAAAAAGCTAAATATGTGCATTTATATGCTCTCAAAGTTAGTCTTGTGGTTGAGATGGAGATATTCTGGCAGTTTTTGACTTTGGGCTTTTACTTGTGCAGCCAAAGCTTGGCTGAGGATTCTGCAGTGTGTAGTATCAGCCCATATGAATTATGCATGAGGCAATGTGTGGCACTGATATTTTATTAAAATATATCACCCTTCTATTCTTACTGACTTTTTATGGGTACCATGTTAGTGAAAAATACACATAAGGCACGCGCATGTCCTGTCACACACACACACACACACACAATTATAGAGAGAGCGGGTTGCTGCATCTGAATAGGTTCTTATAATAGGACTGCACTGATGGAACAGGAGGCAGATATGGTCTGTATGAGCCCCTCGCGGCCATGCTGTTTGTTCATTTCTCAGTAAAATAAAGGGAAAAGAAAAACACACTGGCTCAGCACAATGGCTGTCGCTTAGTGTCTCAGGAGTAATTACTATGACTCTGGAAATTTATAATGAGGCTTAAGTAAAATGTAAAATTATTTAAAGAAGACACAATAACATTATAATGTAAGATTAAAATGTGTTAATAAAAAATTATATTATACTTAATCATTGAGGCTTTGGTGTGACTTCTGTTAAATATATGCTTTCTGTTTTGTCCTGACAGTAAAAATTAATACTTTGTACTAATAAATGGTGTTAAATAAATAAATAAAAGGATGACGTCTGCACAACATTGTATTTCCCAGTTTAATATTACTAACATTGCTTAACACAATCAGTAGTTCTACTACACCTTAGCAGTTACTAGCTTTTACAAAACTAATGCTTCTAGCTCTAAAATATAATTATTCATGTTTAAAACAATTGTGCACATGCATATTAGACCACACATATCAGTTCAATGCAACGTTTTAAAGTCATTAAAAATATGGTGCTTTTCATGGAGTAATCAATGAATTGTATATTGCTTTGCAGCCATAGCTTTCTGTTAAGGAATCACATTGCCAGGCAGAAGAATGCTTTATTTTTATTTTAAAAATAAATACATAAATTTACATCAATGAGATTGTGTTACAATGATTAATGTTTAAGGTGGTAACACTTATGCCTCATAACACCTCTTTATTCCATGGTAAAATGACTGTAACATTAGGCTGATTATTTTAATCAAATATAAATAATATCTCTGCAGTGTCACCCAGAGGAAGATGGGTTCCCCTTTTGAATTGTGGCTCATTTCAAGGTTTTTTGGTTTCATATTCAGTAATTATCACAAACACCATCTGCTGTCCAAGCTATGGCAAGATGCTAGGAATATCTTAGCCAGACTAAGAGACTGGAGTGGAGAAACAGTTCCACATTCCAGAGCTGGGATATTTTTAGCTCACCCATCCCCAGGGGTCTTGATAGGCCTCACCTTGCTTGAATGTGATGTAAACAGGGAGTCTACAAAGGTTCCCTACAAAGGACTTAGTGCAATTTTGTATTTGCTCATTTACTTCCCCTTCTCTACATTCCCTATTATAAATGCACATAAAAAGATATGGATGATACTTCTTTCCATTTTTTTTATTTCAGTGAACCCATTCAGTGCTAGATGGGAACATGTGGCAGTAATGTCATGTTCACATGTCTCACATATACACGTTCACACAAATAACTACTATGTAGGGACCATTCTACCAAATGAATTCAAATTGTGGTAAAAAAAAGAATTCAGACCTTATATTTACAGTGATTACACTATGATCTACATAAACCAGAGGAATTCAGCGACATAGTCATAAAACATGAAAAAAATAATGACTTATAAGTTACTATCTACTGGGAGGTGGATGTCCCAAGCCCTAACACCTAAATTTCCTTATTTAACTTAATTAACTTAATTAACTAACCTAAATTAACTTTATTTTGCAAAATGACTATTAAAAGTATATTTTTAATTTGGTGTACTGTAAAGTTGAAAGGTTTAGATTCATCATTGGTTTAGTCCACAAATATAAAAATTTTGCCTAAAAAAGTGCACAACTTTTTGATGTCACTACTGAAAAGTGTTTTAGTTCTTAGGTCAAGCCTTATTTTAGCCACACCCCTGCATTTTAGAGCGGAAAGTGAGACTGCATCCCTCTCTCCAGGCCAAATGGTGAGCTCTTAGATTCCATTGTTTTGAAGTAAATGCGTCCCAAAACCTGCTGAGTAACATTAAGATCTGTCTCACTAAAACATACTTACAAGTATGTTTTAAGTTCATGTTTTAATGTTTTAAATATTATAATTTTATGTGTGGACAGCTGTTCAGAGTTGTGTTTGCTAGGCATGTACAGGCTAGTGTTTTTGAGTTATCATCAAAATTAGATGAAATTGTGACCACCGAAGAAGTCAATGCTGAAGCATTTGCTGTAGTTTCTGTGCTATGATTGTTTTTGTAGGAACAAAATGGAATGTTCAGTCCCTGATTTTGAAAAAGACTGAAATGTTCAGACAACTTTCAGGTGGGTTTGATCTGCTCATCAGTCTTTTGCACAAACGTGTGGAGTCCATGCCAGCTCAAATGCACTGTTATCAAAGTACAAGGGAGACATACCAAACATTATTGAACATTTTAAAACTCACGTAAATATATCAAAGATGTGTCGACCAGAGGAGGATGATTCCCCTTTGCTTTGGCTCCTCTCGAGGTTTCTTGCTCTTAGGGAGTTTTTTCTTGTCACTGTTGCCATTGGCTAGCTCATGGAGGCTCTGGCCTGAATTTTTCTGTTCAGCTGCTTTGTACCTGTTGTAACTTTGACTTGACTCGAGATTCTATTTTTCTAATAATATAATGGCAAACATTGTAAATAAATAGAAAAAGAATGTAACATACAATAATTTTAATTAGTGGTCTTAGACCTTTAGACCTATTTACACTTGTCATCACTTGCTAGCCATCTAGTTAATATGCATCGTACATATTTGGTATGAGGTCAAATATACTGTGTTTCTATGCCAGCATATGCGCCACTGATGCTGTGTTCTTTGCACTGAAGCTGTGTGTAAGCTCTTGGCCCAAAACGTGAGCATGACACCTGGCATTGCGACAGGAGCAGGAACGGTTGATGCCAGCATGCAGAGGGCTTCCCAGCACTATCTGCTGCACAAGTATGATGGTGTATATGTGCCAGTCTTCTAAATAAAATATTCAAAACAAGAGCTTGGAAAATTCACTAATAAATAAAGAGGTCTCCCTCTCTCTTGCTCTCACACACACACACACACACCCCTCTATTTCACAGCAGCCAATCCATATAGCAAGGAACAGTCATTTGCATCATGCAAAACAGAAATTCGATGCTGTTTTCTCTCTCAGTCTCATGCCATTTTCACCACTAATTATTATGATGGAAGATGTGAATATTTAAAAATATGAATTCATATCCAGTAGGTGGGCTTGAACTTCATTAAATCTTGTTTATACCCACTGAGGGAATATCCAGATTAACAGTTTTGCCTTAATCTCAACATTATATCAGCTACAAGTGGTATAGAGAATATACATTTACTGTTTTTCATCATTTGTTTGTCCATTTTTTAATTCATATTATTCATATTAAAGCTACCTCAGCTCACTGAGGCAGGTAACATACATATATAAAGTCCAGATGGAGATTAAAAGAAGGGAATTCTGATAAAATGATTGACCAATATATATACACAGTGATCCGTTAGACAGAGTGATCTGAGAGTGGCTGATATATGAGGTGAAGCCACGGATGGGTGGAGCTTCAATATGTACATAATTTGACATGGTGCAGAAGAAGAGTCAGATGAGGCCATCATTTCTGTTTGAGAAATGCTCTTTTATTGAGAGGAAGGGAAAAACAATCCCACTTGAAAGGCAACCGAAAATTGAGGTAGATTACTCCTAGCCCTACTCTTTCTTCTGATGGTCACAAAACACAAACACACTCTAACTAACCCTGAGCTGGGCACAAAATAATACATTAAACACACACACTGTAACTGAAGAACAGCAACATAACTACATTAAATAACAATGTAAACAGTCTGTTTAGCAGGTGGGGGAGGGCAGGGCCAAGGCGGGGGAGGGAGGGAGTGAGGGAGTGAGTGAGTGAGTGAGTGAGTGAGTGAGTGAGTGAGTGAGTGAGTGAGTGCCCTGCGATGGACTGGCGACCTGTCCAGGGTGTCTTCTGCCCGAAGACTGCTGGGATAGGCTCCAGCGCGACCCTGATGGAGAAGCGGCTTAGAAAATGGATGGATGGATTGTACATATATCAATGATCATTCCATACATACCAATACCCTTTGAATAACATACACCTGCAACACTGTGCCCAGGTTACACATACAGGGATCCTGTTTCTGGACTTCATTGTGGCAGAATGTCTCAAGGATGTTTACTCTCATCACTGCTCTTCTTTCTCTACACCAATGACTGCAACTCCTGAAGTGTGCAGACGACACTACGGTAAATGGACTCATCCAGGATGGCAACAAACTGCATATTGGAACTAAACACACTCAAGACTGTGGAGATGACTGCACTGCATCCCTTCACAATATCCAATAGTCCTCTGTCAACCGTGGAGAAGTTTCAGGGAACTACCATTTCCCAAGTCCTTAAAAGTAAGACCAACATCAACTGCATCCTCAAAAAAGGCCCAGTAGAGGAGGTACTTTCTGCAGCAAATAAGGATGCTAGGCCTGCCACAGCAGCTCCTTCAGCCAGATTTACACCGCAGTCGTCTAATCTGTTCTGTGCGCACCCATTACAGTCTGGTTTGGAGCTTCCACAAAAAAGGATAGAAAGTCAAAAGTTTTACTCTCTATAAGACGATTTGCTGATTAACACATCACTAAACAATAACATTCAACATTCCTTATCAGTTGCGGCTACCTCTTTACTGAAAACACACACAGTTATAATGGTATTTTGACAACACAGGAGGAACGTCGCTTTTAGGGCTATCATTACAGGTAAATGTTATCGATCTCTCCCTCTCAACCACTAATGATTGTTGTATGCAAGGCAGTCTGATATACAGTACTGTGCAAAATTCGGAGGCCACCTTTCATTCATTTAATTTCCAGTCAAAGCATTCACCAAACGATTACTCATGTTGCTCATTTTTCAGTATTAAGAAAAAATAGGAGAAAATGTATTGTCTATTTCTATTTTTGCCCCACATCATTTAAACACAGCAACTGTCCTTTACATTGTGTGAAAACTGCATGGGAGAATAAACACACTCCAAAATACATGGAATAAAGTCTCTTTACATTAATATACATTAAAAGTTAAGTACGGTGGCCCATATGAAAACAACATTTACAAAGCAAACCAAGAGCAAAGCAAAAGAGAGAATGCAAATACAAAATGAGAACATATTTAAAGATCAGTCAGTCGTGGAATCGTAAGTAAAGCATTTGCTAGTAAATTTGTCTCATAATGTTTCAGTGCTGTGAGTTGTTTCTACAAGTGCAGTGTTTTTTAAATGCTTCATTTCTGGTAATGTATTTGCTTTCTCACTTTTCTATTTGTGTTCTCCCTTAATGCTGTTGTGATCTCAGCTTTTATTTGCTTTGTAAATGCTGTTGTGGCAACTGTATATCCCCCAGTTTTCCACAAAGAAAGGAGGGTGTTGTCCATGAGAGGTGGAAATGAACCTGTTGGCCTAGTCCAAAGTGAAAATGGCTAATTGTGCTCCACCAGCAGTTATCCATTAGTTATTTCATATCTCGACAGTAAATTCTCAGTATTTACATCTATCTACACGTTTAGCCAGTATTCAATCAATGCAGGCAAACTTTTAGCAAGCTATGTATATTAACTTACTTGTCCCTGTCCCTGCCTGGTTCCAGGACTCTACCAATGAACCAGTCCTTTCTCCCCTTCTCCTTACCAATGTAGTAGTCACATGCACGTTGTGATTTGGTGCCTCATCCTGGACAATCATTTATTTTCTTTTCCTGGATAAACACCATTATCATCCAATCAACAATTTCGGACATCATCAGAACTTTTGCTGTTTTTCAAATTCCTACCAGTGCCTCCTGCTTGTGCAGAGCAACAGGTAACTCCACAAATAGATTGTCTATGAGTTTTTTCCACACTGGAATATAATATGATAAAACAAATGGGTACAAAATTTTACTAAAGTAATTTCATCAACTGACAGATAATGTTGAGTCTCTCACAGGCTAGTCAGTTATCTTACCATGTAGCATTGCTAACTGACTATCTTGCTAGTTAGTTTGTGTTTATCAAACAGTAGAACTAAGAAAAATGTGAATTTTTTAAAGGATATGTTTGACAACATTCACAAATACCTAACAGATCAATTTATGAGCTACCTAAGGCTTATCTAGTCAACATGCTAGCAAACGTTTCACAGCATGATGAGCTGCTTCTCCAGGGTAGCCAATAGTTGCTGATCCTGGATAGTCAATTAACGACCGTGTTAATCTGAGATATCAAATTAATCCTTTTATTGACAGTATTGATCCTGGAAAGTCCTTAATCCTGTTACTGATGGTATTAATACTAGATTGTCAATTAATCTTGTTCATGACTAAATTTATTAGAGGGTATTGATTCTGCATAGCCAGTTAGTCATATTACTGACTGTGTTGATCCTGGATAGCACTTTAAACCTGCTACTGATGCTTTTGATCCTCTATTGCCAGTTACTTACTTTATTAACTGTGTTCATCCTGGATAGCCAGTTAATCTAGTTCATGACTGTACTGACCCTGGATAAGCAGTTAATCCAGTTCTTGACCATATTGATCCTGGATAACCAGTAACATTATTGATAGCTTTGATCTTGTTTAGCCAGTTAATCCAGTTCATGGATATATCCATTCTGGATAGGCAGTTTGGGGGTTTAGTCTGTGGGTTCCTGATTCAGGCGATCAAATGATTTGTGTCCAAGTATTAAAAATTATAAAAAAGTTCAAAATGATAAAGCTTTAAACAAACTTTAACCACCAATATATTAATATAATATATGATAAACATAACTTTGTTGACATCAAAATATACTCAATATCACAGTGGAAATATATGCAGGTTTGACATCTCTTCATTCAATTTCCAGCCAAAGGATTCTTTCCAAAGCATTCCAAAGTGCCAGCCAAAGCATTCTTGTTTAGAATATGCATTGCTACATTAAAATACATAAGGCTAAGCAGTTCAAAAAGTGTTCAAAAAGGAAAACCTATGGATATCATAACAACGTTGCAATTTTAACAGTAAAAGCTACTGAGATAAATGGGAATATAGTAATATGCCTAGCAAATAGCTTTGTAATGGACTATGTGTATTCCTTTCCTATTTTGATGTTGCTCGTAAAAAAATTTAGCACTTTTTTTTTTTGATAGTCCACTGTAGTTGCTGTAACCATATGTTGTCATACATATTTTATCAGCTCTCTTTAACGCCTGCAATTATTGATCAGCTTCTGGAACTGCTATTGACTAGACAGTGGTAGATCAGTACAGTAGAGACACTGATATGGTGCTTGTATGGTGGATCTAACAGTGTTGCTGGATTATTTTATTCAATTTGTATTGTATACACATCAATACCACTGCTGTTGAGAATAATCCACGATCCAAAAAAATGTTCTTGTTGAAAATTATTTATTTATTTAAGTGATCACCCAGGATCAATGCACTCAGTAAGTGGATTAACAGGCCAGATCAATACAGTCATGAACTAGATTAACTGACTATCCATGATCAGTACAGTCAGATACTGGATTTACTTATTATTATTATTTGGTTTAAGTTTCAGTTTCAAGTTTATTTGTCATTTGCACAACATGTCAGGACATTTATGCACTGAAATGTTTGTGGTGAGACTCAGGTAATCACTCTACAGAAAATAAGTAAAAAAATGTATATATATATATATATATATATATATATATATATATATATATATATATATATATATATACACACATTTTAAAATTTAAATATATTAAATATACACAAAATATAGAGACAATATACACAAGACATGGAGATATTACACATTTTAAAGTGACTGTGCTGTTGTTCTTTAAAGTGGCTTAGTGTTAAGGTGTTATTGTCCATAGCAGAGATGACATGATACAAAGTGACTGACTGAAAAAGGTAGTTGAGGAAGGACCCACAGCTTCAAGGCTTGTTCAGAAGCCTGACAGCCTGTGGGTAGAAACTGTTTATTAACCGGGTTGTTCTAGTCTTGATGCCGCGGAATCTCCTGCCTGATTAGAACAGGATCAATACAGTCTTGAGCTGGATTGAATGACTCTCTTGGATTGGATCAATGCAGTCATTAAAAGGATTGAATGACTATCCAGGAATAGAGTCATTAACTGGATTAACTATACAGGAACAATAAAGTCATGAAGTGGATTAAGTGATTATCCACGATCAGTACAGTCAGATATTGGATTTACTTAGTATCCTGGATCTATGCAGGATTGAATGACTATCCAAGATCAATGCAGTCATGAACTGGATTAAATGTTTACTTAGGATCAATGGAGTCTATAATACAATTGACTGGCTATCCAAGATTAACACAGTCACAAACTAGATGAACTGAATATCTAGGATCAATAGAGTCATTAAATGGATTAACTATACAGGACCAATAAAGTCATGAAGTGTATATGATTATCCACGATCAGTGCAGGCAGATACTGGATTTACTTAGTATCCAGAAATTATGCAGGATTGAATGACTATCCAGAATCAGTACAGTCATTAACTGGATTAACTAACTATCCATGATCAATACAGTTAGTAGTAGGATTAACTGGCTGTCAAAGATTAATACAGTCGATAGCAAGATTAATTTGCTAGATCGAAAACTCACATTAACACAGTCATTAAAAAGGTTGACTATCCAGGATCAGCAGCTATTGGCTAAGCAGGACAAGATGCTCATCATGCTGTGAAAAGTACACTGCTCAAAAAAATAAAGGGAACACTCAAATAACACATCCTAGATCTGAATGAATGAAATATTCTCATTGAATACTTTGTTCTGTACAAAGTTGAATGTGCTGACAACAAAATCACACAAAAATCATCAATGGAAATCAAATTTATTAACCAATGGAGGCCTGGATTTGGAGTCACACACAAAATTAAAGTGGAAAAACACACTACAAGCTGATCCAACTTTGATGTAATGTCCTTAAAACAAGTCAAAATGAGGCTCAGTATAGTGTGTGGCCTCCACGTGCCTGTATGACCTCCCTACAAGGCCTGGGCATGCTCCTGATGAGGTGCTGGATGGTCTCCTGAGGACTAAACCAACTCCTGGACAGTCTGTGGTGCAACGTGGCGTTGGTGGATGGAGCGAGACATGATGTCCCAGATGTGCTCAATCAGATTCAGGTCTGGGGAACGGGCGGGCCAGTCCATAGCTTCAAAGCCTTCATCTTGCAGGAACTGCTGACACACTCCAGCCACATGAGGTCTAGCATTGTCCTGCATTAGGAGGAACCCAGGGCCAACCGCACCAGCATATGGTGTCACAAGGGGTCTGAGGATCTCATCTCGGTACTTAATGGCAGTCAGGCTACCTCTGGTGAGCACATGGAGGGCTGTGTGGCCAGTCCATAGCTTCAATGCCTTCATCTTGCAGGAACTGCACGGTGTTGGGCTGTGAGCACAACCCCTATCTGTGGACGCCAGGCCCTCATACCATCCTCATGGAGTCGGTTTCTAACCGTTTGTGCAGACACATGCACATTTGTGGCCTGCTGGAGGTCATTTTGCAGGGCTCTGGCAGTGCTCCTCCTGTTCCTCCTTGCACAAAGGCGGAGGTAGTGGTCCTGCTGCTGGGTTGTTGCCCTCCTACGGCCTCCTCCACGTCTCCTGGTGTACTGGCCTGTCTCCTGGTAGCGCCTCCAGCCTCTGGACACTACGCTGACAGACACAGCAAACCTTCTTGCCACAGCTCGCATTGATGTGCCATCCTGGATGAGCTGCACTACCTGACCTACTTGTGTGGGTTGTAGAGTCCGTCTCATGCTACCACGAGTGTGAAAGCACCACCAACATTCCAACCAACAAGTGACCAAAGCATCAGCAAGAAAGCAGAAAGGTACTGAGAAGTGGTCTGTGGTCCCCACCTGCAGAACCACTCCTTTATTGAGTGTGTCTTGCTAATTGCCAATAATTTCCACCTGTTGTCTATTCCATTTGCACAACAGCTGTGAAATTGATTGTCAATCAGTGTTGCTTCCTAAGTGGACAGTTTGATTTCACAGAAGTTTGATTTACTTGGAGTTATATTGTGTTGTTTAAGTGTTCCCTTTATTTTTTTGAGCAGTGTACTACTAAGTTTGCTAGCATGCTAACTAGATACGCTTTATGTAGCTAAGTTAATCTGTTAGGTATTTGTGAATGTTGTCAAACATATCCTTAAAAAATGACACTTTTCTTAGTTTTACTGTTTGCTAAACACAACCTAACAAGGAAGATAGCCAGTTAGCAATGGTACATTGTAAGATAACTGACTAGCCTGTATGAGAGACACAACATTATTCATCCACATTATCTGTCAGTTGATGAAATTAATTTAGTAAAATTTTGTACCCATTTGTTTTATGCTTATTGCATTTCAGTATAGAAAAAGCTTATAGACAATGTATTTGTGGAGTTACCTGTTGCTCTGCACAAGCAGGAGGCACTGGTCAGAATTTAAAAACAGTAAAGGCACGGGCTGATGTCACAAATCATTGATTTGCATGTTAGAGATGTTTATCAAGGAAAGGAAAACAAATTATCCAGGATGAGGCGCCACTTATGAAAATCATAACATGCGTAGACACATACCATAAAGGGGCCCAATGTGATATCTTTTCAAGGGGCCCAAAATCCCTGGTGGCATCCCTGGTTACTGTTGTTTATGTTGTTGGTTGTTATTTTAAAATGTGTTCATGTTGATGTGTCAATATGTGTTTTACCGTGGGTTAATTAGTGTGGGTTTAGTGTGTACTGCAAAGTAAATTGCTATGGGTAGAAGTGACCTTCCCACTATTCTTGCCGTTATTCAGTGGCCTTTTCTGAGGAAAGAACATTGTGTGGTCTGTGAAAGCATGTATTCTGCACAACATCGTGAAACAATGGGGTATTAGTATAATCGTATAGTATAAGCATACATGCATACACAGAAATAGCTGCATAATCTTTAATTCTAATTGTAGGATTAAGATTACAGAAGCTCAAATGTATCTTACAATGTTGGCCTGACAATAACAGATATATACTCACCTGCCACTTTATTAGGTAGTAAAAGATTGGACCCCGTTTTGCCTTCAGAACTGCCTTAATTCTTCAGGGCAAACTTTCAACAAGGTGTTGGAAACATTCCTCAGAGATTGTGGTCCATATTGACATGATAGCATCACGCAGTCGCTGCAGATCTGTCAGCTGCACATCTATGATGCGAATCTCCTGTTCCACCACATCCCAAAAGTGCTCTATTGGATTGATATCTGGTGAATGTGGAGGCCTTTGGAGTACAATGAACTCATTGTCATGTTCAAGAAACCAGTTTGAGATGATATGAGCTTTGTGACATGGTGCATTATCCTGTTGGAAGTAGCCATCAGAAGATGGGTACACTGTGGTCATAAAGGGATGGACATGGTCAGCAACAATACTCAGGTAGGCTGCGGCATTTAAACAATGCTCAATTGGTACTAAGGGGCCCAAAGTGTGCCAAGAAAATATCCCCCACACCATCACACCACCACCATTACCAGCCTGAACCGTTGATACAACGCAGGATGGATCCATGCTTTCATATTGTTTACGCCAAATTCTGATCCTACCGTCCGACTCTCGCAGCTGAAATCGAGAGTCAGACCAGGCAACATTTTTCCAGCTTTCTATTGTCCAATTTCGGTGAGCCCGTGCAAATTGTAGTCTCAGTTTCCTGCTCTTAGCTGACAGGAGTGGCACCCAGTGTGGTCTTCTGCTGCTGTAGCCCATCTTCTTCAAGGTTCGACATGTTGTGCGTTCAGAGATGGTATTCTGCATTGCTTGGTTGTAACAAGTGGTTATTTGAGTTACTGTTGCCTTTCTATCATATCCAACCAGTCTGCCCATTCTCCTCTGACCTCTCACATCAACAAGGCATTTTCATCCACACAACTGTCGCTCACTGGATATTTCTCTTTTTTGGACCGTTCTCTGAAAATCCCAGTAGATCAGCAGTTTCTGAAATACTCAGACCAGCCCGTCTGGCACCAACAAAAATTGCCACATTCAAAGTCACTTAAATCGCCTTTCTTCCTGATTCTGATGCTCGGTTTGCACTTCAGCAAGTTGTCTTGACCACCTCTACGTGCCTAAATGCATTGAGTTGTGGCTGTGTGATTGGCTGATTAGCTATTTGTGTTAACAAGCAATTGTACCTAATAAAGTGGCCAGTGAGTGTAGATCAATATCAGGCAGATCTATCTGAGGCATAAATCACCTGAATTGTCTGGTGGCAGGCACAGAGTGTGTCACAGAGCACAAGGGCTGTGGGTTCTGCATCTGCTGTAAACTACCCTCTGTGCACACATATATACAGAGACACACACAAAAAATGAGCTTCCCTTCATTTTGACACAAATAAGCTCTTTCTCCCTAACAACACCTACTTCACTCATTTAGGTTTGAAATATGTAGTTTGTCTTCACTTCTGTAATTTGGGGTTTAGACTCAACATCTGAAACCACCACTAACAGTGTATTTAAGCGTAATGACTATGCTGCCAGAGCATGAACATATTCTGGTGTGGCAAAAGGATTCAGTTGAACTAGAAATGTGAATTTCCTGAAGAAAATGCAGAGTGATCGCACAATTTAAGCAGTAGTCAGGGTGTTGCTTGAGCAGTTACTATGGTATTTTATGTCATGTCAAAAGTGTTGATAAGTGGTTTCTAAGGTGTTGCTAGGTGGTTGCTATGGTGTTACTACTGGACTATGTAATGTATTAACATGACGCGGTGCATAGGTGCACAAACTTTTGCACTCAATACATTCCTATGGGGAAAAAATAATCATTTAACCCTAACTGTATGAAAACGGATCAAAAAACTTTAAACAATCACACCATTCTCAATCAGACCAAACATTCGGTGGTTGGAACAATGTTGCTATCTTGAAAACTGTGGGACAAGATAGCAGACAAAAATCCACAAGAAGAACTAGCATGTTCCATTTCCCAAAGAAAATGCAGTGCAGTAGCGCAGTTCCAACGGTGTTGATAGGCAGTTGCTGTGGTATAAGGATTATTTGCTAAGGTGTTGGTAGAAGTCTGCCATGGTGTTGTAGGGTGTGTACTGAGTGGTTGTTTGAGGTTGCCAACTGATTGCTATGTATTGTTAAAATAAATAGCAGTTTTCAAGTTCTGCACACCAATAGGAGACAGTAGGCATGTCTGGTAGTTACCATCACCACTTAGAAAGGCTAGTTTTATCTGAGCCTGTTGCCCACCTTTGCACCCAACTAGTGAGTACTGCTCATACTGCGTTTGGTGTGAGAATAGCTTGCTTTAGGCTTGAGAAGCAAGCACAGCATGTAATATGTTCAGTGTGAAAGCAGCCTAAGTTAGTCTCTTACTTGACATAGAAACATACAGTTAGAGGTGAGCATCCTAAGTTAGAGAAGAACAGTACCAGCAGAAAGAAGCTTTGTAGATAATTGGTTTATTTTTGAGGGCAAGCCTGGTGTTTTGAATAGGGACGACATTCACAGGGGTGCCACCAGGGATTTTGTATATAATAATTTTTTATAAATGGATCACATTGGGCCTCACTATAGTATGTGGCCACTGGGCTGGTTCATTGGCAGAGGTATAGGGATGGGGAAGCAGTGCTAGGTCTAAATGCAGAGACTCTCTGGATGTTTACTATTTGTCAAAAAACTCAACTGTCAAACATTATATTAATGATTATGTTAATAATGTTCTAATAATTTTTAGGGACCCCATCAGTCAGTCTTCCTCAAGTGAAACATTAAGTACAGTACAAGGAAAAAGTAGGACATGGGCCTTTTAACTCAGATGACCATAAAGATCCCCTGCTTCCTCTCCAATGCTGCTGTTTTTTTAAGCAATTCACTACTGAAGAATAAACGTCCAACAATCAATATACTTCATTTACAGTACTTCAAGCCTTTGAAACACCATCACTTCCAACTAACCGAAAGAAATTCAGCTGACTGCATCATATATCAAAAAGTCTAATTTTATAAGCCCCACCTCACTCATCACATTAAGAAATTGTGCTGCACTGCAGCAGCAGCTGAGGGATGGGCGTTAACATTTGTTGATGGTCTGCTGCAGCGAAAGATCTCTCGTCCTCTGGGAGTCATAGACGGAGTAGCACTCTGCAGGCTACCCATGATTTACGAGCTTATAAAGCCAGACGTAGCCTTGCCGGTCCCGTCACTCGGAAAGCAATGGAGCTGTTGCTGCTTTAATCAGGCCTACTCCCCATTTTGCTTGAATAGCACATACAGTGCCCTCCATATCTGTCTGTCTGTCTATCTGTCTATCTATCTATCTATCTATCTATCTATCTATCTATCTATCTATCTATCTATCTATCTATCTATCTATCTATCTATCACTGGAACTTTATTAATTATCAGTTGCAAAGGAGTTCTTAGTGCTTACAGATGTATGAAAAGATTCTACTATGATTCTACTGCTTTACAACTTCACAGATGTCAACCTATTAGTAAAAACAGTGAAACCAAGAAAGCTTTATAATAAAACTAACATGCAGAATGCCTTGTATATGACACTTGGTGATGAAATCTCTGATAAAAAAACTCATCAAGTAATTACTGTGAATAAATAATTACAATGTATTATTTACCATTAAAAATATTTGATGTTCACACAAAGATTACAGAAACAATTAAATGAAAATAAAGAATACTTTGAGATTTTTTAGCTAATCCATTCGTGTGTTAGCTAATCCATTTCCAAAATTCTCCTTGAGGAAGCCCAGTATTTACAGTTATCATCCAACACCTGCTTCATCTAATCAATCCTTCATTACATTAAATTAGGTCTTGTGCTTATGGAACTTCCGCAAATCTACACAACGGCTGGAGTGCACCAGGAATTCAAGAACCAAACTTGCGTTCTTGTAACTGTATTCTTCTTGGTTATTCATAACATTTAATGATATATTTACTGTATTTATGTTTATTTGTATTTATTGCTACATAAAGATTTTCTGGCTAGGCACTACTCATAAAAACAAAAATAAAATGAATAAAATATCTATCTGGCAAGATATCTATTGATCTAATTGTCTTTTTTGTCGCTCTATCTAACTGTTGTAATCTCAGTACAGTGGTTGTTATTGCATAGTGGGTAACACCACTGCTCTCCATGTTGCAGACTAGGGTTGGATTCTGCTATAAATGAATGTGAGCAACGCTCATAATATTATGTTCACCTGCTTACATGATTAAAAATAGTGATGAGTGTCTGTCAAATGTAACTGCACTATATAGGAAGGACATTATATATGATTCAGGAGTAATATGTGATCTCACAGGAGTGAATATCACTTATGGACATTTGACTCAATTTTCAAGCATATAAACAGTAATTTATTTAGACTGACATGTCACAGATTCATGCATACCTATCTTTCAAATCAAGCTTCAAACGTGTAACCATTCACTAGACACCCCTTCTTATGTTTTTTTTCCCAGGTACACTCAACGCTAACTCCAAATCAACTGTACAACTGGGCTCCTTAGGAGTAGAATGAGTTGTACTGAAGAGCTTGGTCAATTTTAATGTAGCACTTTGTCAGAGACTGTTCATCATATTTCTGACCTGCTTGCACTGTCTAAATCAACTGCTAGTGACCTCAACCCCACTGAACACCTTCAGGATGTATTGGAACATTGCCTGTAAGCCAAGCCCCAGCATGAATGCCTGACCTGGCTAATGCTCTTGTGGCTCTTGTGGCTCAATGGAAGCAAATCCTTGCAGCCATGTTCCAAAGTCTAGTGGAAAGTCTTCCCAGAAACATAGGGGCTGTTATAGCAGCAAAGGGAGGGCCAACTCCATAGTAATGCAAATCTTATACCAGCGTAACAGTGAACTGAATTCTGCTTTTTGAGAGGTTGATGGTATCATCCACTAGCAAGTGCATTAGCCACCTCAGGTATGTTACTTTCACTGTGAGGAGGCTGTGAGGAACAAAACATCGCTATGGTTGCCATCCATATTCAACTTTAAAATGATTAAACTGGGTTCTTGTACTATAATAACACTTTAGATTATATTGCATTGAAATACACCTTCTTGGCTTTATTGCAGTAAACTGTACAGTCACGTTCTGACTGTTCCTCAAATGATCTGAACAATGGACAGCTCATACTGAATCCTGAGCCCTCCGCTTGTTACACAATAATACTGGCCTTCAGCCAGTCCAAACTTAAGGCCCTGTGCACATGAGAGGAACAATCAAATACAAGGAGTTCATTCATTCAGGGAAACCATTTCTGCATCACAAGCTGTTGGAGAACAAAAGTAGAGACATACTTGAGTTGGGGTATGGATGTATGTATATGTGTGCACAAGAGAAAGAATCAAAATGAAGCCCCCATCATTCTTTCTCTTGCATTATTTCACTTCTTTTTTTATTCATATGAAGGGATGGGGAATAGAATTGGTACTATGCCCTAGATCAGGCTTAAAGTTTATCTATTTATTTATTTAAAATAATTTCACTCTTTTTGACTGTGAGGTTTTTCAAGCTGAGTATTGTTTGTGTAAGTAATGCATCACAGTGCAAGACAGTATATTTTAAGATTAGCTTTTTAAAGAATTGTTAGATTTATCATTTTAAGTTTTAAAAATGTGTAATCATTGTTTTCATTAATATGAAACTAGTTTTTTATTGAAGATGCATGTAATTGATTATACATAATTGATGTTACTATTCTCCAACTTCATAGGTTTCAATTGTTAGGAAGCTGTTAAAAATGAAGAATAATGAAGACATAGTGGACATGTCTAGAATATCCAGTATTTAATAACTTCCTGATGTTCCCAAAAAACTTGCACTATTGAACAAAACATCAAATACCTTCTGGTATCTCAATCTACATTGTTCAGTTTTGAATAACAACACATTAAAATGACAAGTGATACACTACCCAAAATCTTTAAATGGTGGTGTAAGGTTTTAATGTACTGTCTCAGTGTAAATAGCTGAATAAAGTATGGCTTATCATATATAAATTCACCCACGATTAATCAGCATTACTGAAATTAAACATAACTAGTTCTGCTTCTTATGTGATCATTACTAGTGATCATAGGTATTGTCAGAATCACATGTGTAATCACATGTATTGTCAAGAAATCAGGTTTGTAATCAATTCAGTGAAACAGTAGTTAGTGTAAATCTGTGCCGGAAGAGGTAAATTATTAACCACTCTTGGCTTTTGTCCATATGTTCCTCTGAGTTCAAGGTGTGATGTAACCTAGTTTAAGCTAAGCAACAAGACTTTGGACCTAACTAAGCTCACAAATGGATTAAACCAGTCTGGTTCATAGAAAAAAATCTTTTACTCCACATAAAATAATGCTCTGTAATACAGAACACACAGACACATTGATATCTTTCAAACACATGACGATTATCTTGGTATGCGTGTTTACAATAAAACTGCAATGTGGAAAAAAGACAAAAACAATGTGAAAATGTTGACCATCACGTACACTGAAGACAGTTATAGCTATGCACTGATTTGATTTGGTTTAATGTAAGGTAAGATGTCTGCTGCTAAAGGATGTAATGCTAAACAATTGTAGGTTTCCAGCACAGAGTTTTGTGTAGGCTGTGGACTGTGCTTTAGGATTAAGTTAACATTTTGGTTTAAGCTGTGATTAATTCCTAAATTCTATAAAAGAAAAGATTTGACATGATTGTAGTCATGTGTTTTTACACCAAATGGTTATTACAGTTTCATTCTACTGCAAGATTGTTAGGCAGCTCGGGTCTTCAGTAGCTCAACACTGCCATCTTTCAGCTCAAAGGTAGCAGGAACATATTTACCTCGAGATGCACTTCACAGATATAACAGATACAAGAAAAGACAGGGCAACAACATTCTGAGGCCAAAACTGGTGGTGGACAAAAAAAACAGAAACAGGTTACATTTGCAATATTTCAAAATAAGTTATTGGTACTGTTACTCTTACAGGCTGGTGAAGACCATTGGCCCAGGTCACCAGACACTTCTTTACCAATCAGACACAAACAGCAGTACAAACCCAATTCCAAAAAAGTTGGGATAGGAGGTAAAATGCAAACATTTCACTGAAAATGGTACAAAGACACAATATTTAATGTTTTAGGAACTTTTTTGTCAATATACGCTTATTCTGAAATGGATCACTGTAACATAATCCAAGACTAAAAACACTGTGAAACATTCAAAAAACTTCTTAAACAGGTGATGCAGTCATGCTTGGAAGCATGCAGGAAAGGCCAAGGGTTTTATGAGCGATGATGGGTTGAAGCTCACCACTTTGCTAAAACGTGTCAGGAAAAATCCAAAAGTTTAAAAATAACATTCCTAATCAAGCGACTGCAAGGATTTAAGGTGTTTTTCCCTTTACAATGCATAAAAACATTCAAATATTCAGAGGGTCTGGAGAAATATCTGTGCATAAAGGATAAGGCCGAAAACTACAACTGAATGTCTGTGACCTTCGACCCCTTAAATAGCACTATTTTCCTTTAAAAACTCAGTCTGTTTGTTTTAGTTTCAATGCTTGAATAAGTAATAAGTTATAATAAGTTTTGTTAAAAGGAAAGGTTGATGTAACACAACATTAAACATGCAATATGCTCTTGTCCCAGCTTTTTTGGAATGTGGTGCATGCATCAAATTTGGGATGAGCATATATTTACCGCAAAAAAACAAACAAACAAACAAACAAAAAACATTACGATCATAAGGTAAAACATAAAACATTATGGCATCAATCAGAAGAAGAGTTAGGTGAGGCCATAAATTATGCTTTAGAATGCTCTCTTTATTCAGAACAAAGCAGAAATGAAACACATACATAAGCACATAAAAAGCATTGAGGTCATGAAAAGCCGTACATATCCACTTCACAGTTAAAATACAGGGGGCTTCTGGCAAAGGGGGCATTTTTCCCATTTTCAATTTACTTTAATTATGCAATACTGACATTTGCCAAAACTATCTGCTATGTATACAGATTGTTCTGATGTGATATGTTTTCATGCAGTGCAATGTTCTATCAAACACACTACAGGCACGATGTTTAAATTATGCCATATTCAACAGGAGATTATGGTGTGGGGTTGTTTTTCATGAGTTGGGCTCTGCCCCTTAGTTCCAGTGTGTCTGACCTCCAAAGGTGGACGAAGTACACAAATCATGTACTTGAGTTAAAGTAGAGATACCCAAGGTAAAATATTACTCCATTAAAAGTAGAAGTCCTTACTCTAGACCTCAACTTAAGTAAAAGTACAAAAGTATTTGATTTCAAATGTACTTAAGTATCAAAAGTAAAAGTACTAAAAGATTAATTATGACTTTAATGTCCTGTTGTCATTTTTGTAACAAGACTCGCTTCATGAACTCATTTTAGGTGAAAGTCCTCCAGCGTCTCTCTTGGTAAACCAGTCTTTTAATAGAATGTCATTAATTAGTGACGCTGATGTCTATTAAATTTATCATAAGCATAAAACACTGAAGGCAAACAGTTTCCATCAGGGAGAACCGAGTGGCTCTGAAATCAGTTTTACAAACAAGCAGATTTTCAGTTTAAAATTACTTTGTAAATTAGTTACAAGTTGAATAGAAACTTGCTTTAAACTCAGGATCACAAATAAGTTTTCCTTTACTATGTTGATCTGTAGGCCTCTGTTCATAAACATAAACTAACAGAAACTAATTTACTATAAAATGAAAGTGTTTGTATGAATTCAGAAAAAGGGAAACATGCCAGTCACGACTGCATGTGTGGACATATTTCTATATTGTGGTCTATTTACACAAAGTTAGGTTAGTTCCATCATTCATTTGCTCCCAAATTTTTACGCTGCTGCGCTGACGTTGAACCGTGTGCTGCACTGGGTCAGTATGACCAACAGTTCAAAACAAGCTCAGAACAAAGTGACCGCTGTGCCCTGATTGGTGTTCTTGCTTTGCACTTCTTTTGTTGTGACATGTTTTTATACACACATAAACCAAAAGGAACGACAGATTTCTCAAAATGTAGTGGAGTAAAAAGTGAGATATTTGACTTTGAAATGTAGTGGAGTGAAAGTAAAAAGTCACCCAAAATGGAAATACTTAAGTAAAGTACAGATACACGAAAAAAAAAACGACTTAAGTACAGTAACGAATTACATTTACTTAGTTACTGTCCACCACTGCTGACCTCACAAATACGCTTCTTGAAGAATGATCTAAAATTCCCATAAACACACACCTAAACCTTGCGGAAAGCCTTCCCAGAATTGTTGAAGCTGTTATAGCTGCAAAGGGTGGGTCGACATCATATTAAACCCTATGGATTAAGAATAGGATCTCACTCAATTTCATATGCGTGTGAAGGCAATATAGTGTACATGAGGCGCGTTTTAAACTCCTATAATTCGAGCTTAAAAGCTCTTAAGAATAAAACAGTGGTGTTAAAATGTTTAATGCTAGTCGGTGTTCAGAAAGCGAATGTATTCTTTTACATTTAAAACGCTTCAGCATTTATAAACTATGATTTTACTCAAACGCTCCATATGGACCCATTCATTGTGGACTGGCTCAGAGCGCCCTCTAGTGTTTGAGAAAACCGGAAATCATTACGGAGCGGCAGTTCTCCACTTAAAAGTTCTCTGGGTTTGACTGCAGAACCGCAGATTTACACCCGCACTTTCACTCCGCCGGTTTCAGAGGAACGCATGCGCAGTAGGACAGCGCGACTGGGTCATGTTAACAAATGTGTTTAACTTGACTTCAAAGTCTTTATGGTTTATGGTTTATCTCAACCACTCTCCTCATTTACAGCGACAAAGCCACAGTGACTGGATCAGATGCTGACTGTGTTATGGGTCACTACACGGAATTGAATTTTTGTGCACTGGACAAAACAAATTCACAAATCCGTGACCCGTTTCAGGAAAATGACGTGGAAAGAATACTTCTGGAACTGAAGCGGACCAGGCGTTTGTTTGCCGTTGCTACAGATTTCCCAGAAAGGAGACGCATACAGAGCTGCCTTTCTTGTAGCGCGAGAGGAGAAACGAGTGAACTTACCGAGCGTGAGAAGTTCAGATATCCACTTAACGAGTCGACCAACAGCCAATCAGAGAGCTAGAAGAGCTGGGAGACAGGCGAAGAGACGCGCCTGAGCAGCGGAGCGCGGAGACAGAGGAGCAGCGTGTAAAATGCAGGCAGATACGAGCCGTTATCGTGTTTATAATGCTTGGATCCAGACGGCAAAGCACGCTCTTTACAATTTCAGCTCAGCTGCCAGTTTGCAGTGAAGCATTTCTCCAGTAATATCAGAGTTTCTCAACCCCATATTAAACCCCAGGTCCGGTCCGGTAAGTTGAGCTCTGTTTGTATCATGTGATCTCTGAGGAGATCTGGGAGTTTGAGTTTTTATTCGCAGCCCAAACCCGTTATGTGTTATACTCCCTCTTTGCCGCGCCGTCTAGTGTGAGCGCCCTCGCGACAAAAAGATTCACAACTCTGTGGCAAACCGACCTTATGTTTGTGATGCCCTCTGTTTTAGAAAACCGTTAAGATTTTGAAAGGCGTGTAGTGTACGCCCAGCCTAAGGTACATCGTTCATACTTTGATCAATATAGATTATTTGTTAAACGTAAGTTGTATACTTACTATATGTTTGACTGAGACGGCTTATCTCCCTAACATAAGTCTCAGATGTCGCCCATGCATCTGTACTTTGGATATTCAGGAGACGGTTATGAACTTTGGGTCAGATGTGCCATAGCCTGTTTCTGTAGGTTTAATTGATCATGAGATCTAACACTTAACACTGTTTAATCCCGATTCTACATCTCTCCTCTTATATCTTAGTTAAGGAACTGAGTAGAACTCCGCTCTTTCAAAATTCTTGGGATGTCTTATTTAGAGTGGAAGAGTAGAAATGAAGAGCAGGATATATTGGTTTGAAATATGAAAGGGTAAATCAAATGGTATTTTTCCTATTCTCTCATACTTCACATTCACTCACAGCAACATGAGATGTTCTCGCGGAGCCTGGGAGAAGGTGACTATGAATAGAAGAAGCAAGCATGATTTGATTTGGTTGATTACACAAGAAAATGGCTTATGCCTAAAGACTGAGCTCAATAACTAATATGGGAACAAATTCTTCCAGGGAGGAAGAAAAAAAAATTAAAATGCTAATTCTAACATTCCAGTTGAAGTATAGAATTAAGGCAAAAGAGCAGTTACATATACTAAATATCATAAAAAGCTACAGCATCATCAGCACACATCTGTGTTGCTTATACAAGGCTTTGCCTCTGTACTCCGTTTATCGAAAGTAGATTTGATAAACAAAACAAAGGGTGTTAAATTGCAGACTGCCCGCTTTAATCCAAAGGTTTATATAAGTCCACATGAAGGTGACTCACATTGGAAATACAATCATTATTATCGTTACATTCTCCACCCGTTTTAACAGATGAAATATTGTTGTACAGTTGGCTGCCATCAAGTGACTGACTCTGGCTTTGCAGGTGGGGCCACTGTCATCCTGAAAGAGATTGGGATGAATACCTTTGTAGTGACCCTGCCATTTAAGAAGACAAGTGTACCCAAATCCTACCAGCAAAATGCCTCCACAGCATAACAAAGACTTTGACTTCAGTGTACGGGTCAAGCGTCCAAGCCTATGCCATTCTCTTGGAGTATGCCGCACATTATGCCGAACTGAATGCACTTGCTGAAAATCTTTGGAACGTTGTCCAAAAGTGGTCACAATATGCCAACACAAAATGTCATGTTCATTGAATTCATGAACTTGAATTTGCCACTTTATCCCTAATAGAAATTCAGCTCATTATACACACACACACACACACACACACACACACACACACACACACACATATATCTTCTAAGCCTCTTCTCCTTCTGGGTCGCGGGGGTGCCAGAGCCTATCGCAGGGCAGACAGACATACACGTTCACTCAAACACTCACACCTAGGAGCAGTTTACCATGTCTAGTTGGTATGACTGCATGTCTTTGGACTGTGGGAGGAAACCCATGCAGACACAGCGGGAACATGCAAACTCCATACAGAAAAGACCCTGGTTCTTCTTGCCATGAGGCGACAGCGCTACTCTCTGTGCCACCGTGCTGCCCTGGGGTTAGGCTATATAGTGTCTTACATTTATTCAAATACCCACAAATAATTAGAGCTGTCTAAGAGCCTTTAGGCCTGTTCAGCATGGCTTAGCAAGGGTTCTTATGTTCTCAGTCTGGAAAGAAAAAATGTGAGATAATAGGACAAAGACAAAAAGCAAGCAAACTGATAACCACATGACGTAGCCTAGGGCATTATGGTATCTCATCTTCAGGTGTATCCTGTCATGGAGCTTGGCATACTTGGGGAAGCTCAAAACTTTAAAACAGGGGAACAGGATTTAAGTCCAGGATGCACCCTGTTTTTTAGCAGTGTCAAGCTGCAGTGCATACATTAATAACATGATAAGATGAGTGTGACAGCAACTGTGACCTGTGCTCATCAGACTCATCAAGTTATCAGCCCCTCTGCACAAATGGGTGGAGTGTTGTAACCCTAGACTAAGGTTAGTCTAGTTTAGAGTAGGGATGTCCAGTTTTATCCTGAAAGGGTGGTGTGGAGGTTTTCATTCTAAACCGGTAGGAGCACTAGGTGCACACATGATCAATTATTTGCAGACTGAGAACAACTGATTTAAAAATGTCCAATCAAGTGAGTTTCAGCTTGTTGGGAATGAAAATCTTGCAGCCACTCCTGCCCAATGCGGATAAGACTGAACTCATCTAGAGTATCACATGATTTACCAGACAGATGTTTTTGCTCAATGATAGTGAAAGCTATGTTAAAGTTAGCAAACACCATTTAACATTATTAAAGTTGATGTAAGGTATACATGTTCTTAAGTGATGTTCAGATGAATACCCTCCTCTATCGTATTGTTGGCATTTGCATTTTTTTTGTTTGAATAATTGTTTCCAAACCATTTTGAGACCGTTTTCTTTTTGTCTTACAACATTTAAGTAAGAACTGTAAATGCTCGGTGTGTTTTCTGTTACTGTAATGCTGCACTATACGAGCCTAAAGAATATGGTCAGGTAATGACTCACCTGAGCAGTGAAGGCAGTTGAACATAGAGATGAATGTGTGTATGTATTTGACATTTTGATAAATGTTTTAAATAAACATTGATCCTTTCTTCTGTCAGTTGTATAAAACATAATATTTGGTTCTGGTCAAGACTGTTAGGTATTTAATGGGTTAGGTGAGCTTGATGAGACAAAACACAAAAATGTGTGTAGTGTTAGGTCATCAGGACTGGAACTGGGAACCTTTGCTCTACATAGAAGACTCAAACATAGCATTTTCTGCAGATTACTTTCTATTGTGCAGGTTAGATTTATTTTCTGAGGTTAACATTATAGAAAAATATGAATTTAGAATGTGCCAAAACTTGCACAGACCACGTTTTATGTTTAAATCTTTTTTGTATGTTAGTTTTCTGTAGAGGATGTGTTAACTTATATGTACTATTACTATTCAGTATTCATTATATTCACATATTTATTTTTTTTGTTATAATAGCAGCACATTACATTTTTTTGGCTGCTCAATGTCATGATATATAATATGATGTCATTGAAGATTTAACTAATTAAATTAATTCTCCTTCTCATTTTCTAATAATTACATGTGTTATAAAGTTTAACAAAACTGTAAGTTTGCTGTTTCACCAAAACCAATGCAACAAAGTGCAAAAATCATGTAACTGAGTGAATGTAGAAATACCTGTGGTGAAATATTGAGTCCTCATATTTATACATGAGTTCAGTTACAAAAGTATTTACTTTTAAATCTATGCAAGTTTGAAAATTAAAGGTTTACAGTTTATCTGTTAACTATAAATTGTGGCTGTACAGAGTTTATATATGACTTGGGACACTTAAAGTATTATAGCAGCGGTTTAGAAAGCTATGGATATTAATAAAAAAACAATGATGAAAAGTTAGTAAAGAATATGGTACAATATGTCATCACTGGTATGTTTGGATCAGATACAACCATGCTGTTGGAGTTTTAACAGTGTGTCCACCTTGTAGATGTAGAGCAGTAGCTCATCTGTTGCTGCACAGTTTCTGTTGGTCATCCTCTAGTACTTCATCAGTGGTCACAGGACGCTGCCCACAGGATGCTGTTGGCTGAATATTTTTGATTGGTGGACTATTCTCAGTCCAGCAGTAACACTGTGTTGTTTAAAAACTCCAGCAGCACTGTTGTGTCTGATCCACTCAGACCATGGCACACACACTAAAACACCACCACCACTGTGTAAGTGTCATAGCAGTGCTGAGAATGATCCACCATCCACATAATACCTGCTCTGTGGTCCAACAGGGTGAAAATGGGCTAACAAAGTGGAGTAACAGATGGACTCCAGTCTATAATTGTAGCACTATAAAGTGCACCTACATGGTAAGTGGAGCTGACAAAATGGACAAAGATTGTAAATAAAAGGAGGTGCACTTCATTCAGTGGCCAGTATATACAGTTAATTATTTTTCAGGCAGTAAGTATTGGTTTTTTTTGTACTGGCAAATAATTTTTTACATTCTATCTTGGAGGCCCTCTGGAATCTAGTGAATGGGCTGTGTAACCATGTAAGCATGTAAAATGGCCATATTTTAGCAATTAATGTTGGTATGGTCTAGTCATACCCAAGGGAACACAAATTGTTGACCCCTTGTGACCCCTTCTGGCTATCTTAGGAAGACAGTGGGGCTGTTCTAAGAAGAAAAAAAATCGAATTCACACGATCCCCCACAATGTAGCCAAGCAGCCAAAGCATGTTTGGTATCTGTAGTTTGCTTTTTTACTTTTGGACTGGACCTACAAGGCAAGCTACACATCAATTAACCTCTCTACCTGCTCACTAACAAACAGAAAGCATAGGGCTCATTTCCATGCACTCAAGTGCATTCTAATTTTGAGCTTAATTCAAGCTCAACATTGTTTACAAAGACTTCATTATGAAGTAAAATGTTTGAATTATCCCACTGTCATTGGCAGTGATTTGCTTTGCAAAGCAACAGATTTGCTTTGATTTGTTCAGTAATGCAATGTGTTATGGGACAGCTAGAGTAAGCCTGCAAGCATCCATCCATCCATCCATCCATCCATCGTCATCCGCTTATCCGAGTCTGGGTCGCAGGCGCAGCAGCCTAAGCAAAGAGATACCCAAACAACATCAACTGGCTTCTCTCAACGTGGAGGAGCAGCGGCTCTACTCCGAGCCTCTCACCGCCGAGCTTCTCACCCTAGCCCAGCGACCCTGCGGAGAAAACACATTTCAGCTCCTTGTACCTGCGATCTCGTTCTTTCGGTCACTACCCAAAGGTCATGACCATAGGTGAGAGTCGGAACATAGATTGCTTTGAAATTTCTGGTCATGTGCCATGTTACGTTCCCCTCAGATGTAGCTAGGGGGAGGAGAGGGGAAATAACAAAATAACATGGCATGTAATGAGAGATGGAAGGGAAGGGCACCAGTACACAGTAGTGACGTTTGCATGAGAACTTTTACTTTGCTTCCCACTGGAGAATGTACGATACAGGAGCATCACTTAAGTACAGACAAAAATCAACTAAAACTAACTAAAATGTAAATCAAAAGAAAAGAAAAAGAATAAACCATTCAATATACAAAACATTAATTAATAGAGCCCAACCAACCACAAAGGTGGACGATGCCAAAGAAATAAAACAAACAAAAAAAACAAATCTAACCTACCTAACCATAAATCTAATCCTGTCCCAAAATACAGCGGGTGGCACTCGCCCCTTACCTAATGTGTCTAAACAATAGCAGACTATAATGAATGTACATGTACGCCCAACTTGCCTGTCCACACCTCGCGCTGGAGAGGGAGGGAGGGGGAGAGGGGGAGAGAGGGAGAGAGGGAGGGGGAGAGAGGGAGAGAGGGAGGGGGAGAGAGGGAGGGGGAGAGAGGGAGGGAGAGGGGGAGGGGGTGAGACAGATAGATAGAGAGAGGGAGGGAGGGGGAGAGAGGGAGAGAGGGAGGGGGAGAGAGGGAGGGAGAGGGGGAGGGGGTGAGACAGATAGAGAGAGGGAGGGAGGGGGAGAGAGGGAGGGGGAGAGAGAGAGAGAGAGACTTATGCTAAATGCTCTTCCCATAACCGGCCACAGTTGAATCCTTTTATCCGCCAAGGCCCGTCCCACAGCAGGAATCAGCCACTCCGATTGGTGGAGAGGAGAAAGAAGCACAACCAAGCATCCAAGGTCCACAATAATCCATCATGCGCACAGCGGCACGTGATCTAGTTGGGGGAGAAAAAAAAGAAGAAGAAAAAACATACGTGCAACACCGGCACGTAACATGCCAGTATGTGAATCCACTTATTTTCACATGGATTCCATCATATTAAAACAAAAATTAGAAGGGGAGATAGGAAAGGAGAATGCCATTATCAGTAAAACACTGCACTCATTTATGTAAGGTCTGTCAGATAAGACAAGCCAGGTGTAAAGCTACCATATTTAGTGGAGGCAGCAGAGAGCTGAGGACAAAATCTACGCATTGCATTTACAGGCATCCTCCAATTCAAATACAGGAAACTGAAACTGTTTCCTCCATTTGTCTGTGAAACGCTTTAGAAGAACAATGAACTTCAAAGGTGGTGTTACACTGTTATTTCTCTGCGGCCTGGTTGTTTTCCACATTGAAGGTAAGTTGTGATTTCTTTGTTTTAAAGTCATTCTAGTGTATTGTGTCTGAATTTGTGTTGATGTGTTGATTATACATTGTTGCGGGATCTAAATTTGGGAGTATGAGATAGTCTTTAGGTCCAAAAGAAAATGACAATTTTTCTACCCAAGTTTTAGAAAGGACCACACATTGAAGTTTCTAACAAGCATTCCAAATATATCTTGTGTGTGTGAGTGTGTAAAATGCCTCTACAATCTTTTTCCACAGACTGCAATGCTTGTGACCTCACTGCTACAGTTGGGGACTATTTAGAAATTTCACTGGGATTGGAGACATTGAATAAGGATGATGAGCTAAAGTGGACACATAATCAAATGGTTATATTTAAGAGAAATAATAAGGGAATAATCATGAAAGGAAAGAAGGAAAATGTGAATGAAAAAGGGCACTTTATCATCCAAAATGCAGACAAGACACATGACGGCACATATTCTTTTGAAGTGTATAAAAGAAATGGCACTTTAAAAGCATCAGGAAAAAAAGAACTCTGCGTTCGTGGTAAGACATTTATAAATGCTCTTTTGAAATTCAATTTCAAAGATGTTTCACAACCTTCCAAAGATTTGGAAATTTTCCACTTGCATCTCTAATGCAGTAATTTTATGTTTTAATACATCAGATGTAGATAATATATAATTTATTGTCACTTTCATAGTATTTTTTCCATGCTTAATCACTTGGTGTTTAAAAAGTTTAGAATATGACCACAATGCTGTCTTTCTTTATATCAGAAATGCTCGCCAAGCCAGGAGTGAATATCACATGTGACAAGGGGAAAGTTGTTGTCAAATGTGATACTCAGAGCAAGAAAGATCAAATCTTCATTTGGTACCGTAATGGAGGGAAAATGAAGGAGGATACACAAACCTTCCAGAAAAATAAGAATGAATTAAAGATTACTGACCAGTTTGAATGTGTGGTGGAGAAACCAGTTAAAAGTCATCGAAGTGACACAGTTCCAGTACCTGAAAAATGTAAGTATGTTGGTTTTTTGCCATTTTAAACATAAATCTCTTGATGTTCATATAATGTGATTTTATTAGGGTTCTTGATATTGTTGTACAACCCAAAGCATAATGAAAGCCAATGAAGTAATTATTTTCCAATGCCTTTATATATTGAGTTCAAATATTATTCATGTAACACACTAGAGGCAGCTAAAGCTGTCGACAAATTTAAGATGTCAAGTTTCATTCTTTTTTGTGGCAGGTTTTTAAAGTACCCATCTTTTTTATATTTGATTGATTCACAGTCTATATCACAACTAATGAACTGAGCAGTACTGTACAAGATTCACTTAAATCTGTTACACAGCCTTTATATTAATTCAGCTCGAATGTAATGTTTTGCTATTGATTCTTTTTCTCACATATTTACATGTTGTATGCATGTATGTATTGACTGAGTAACTGATTGTATATCATTGAATAAATGTTATTGCACTTGCACAGGTATATCGGAAAGTTCATTGGAAAACAAGACGCTCTTTGGCTTTGACTTTCGGATTATGGTTGGAGTCCTAGCAACTGGAGGATTTCTTGTACTGGTTTTGTTGATTGTGCTTGTGACTTGTGCGTGTCAAAGCTGTAAACGACAAGAGAAACGAATGCAAGGTGAGCTCAGATTTTATCAAATTATCAACTGTCAACTATTTTCTACTGTTATTAAACATTATTCATAAATGAAAGTTGCATATAAAAGGCTCTCAAACCGTTTCTTCAAAAGGAGTCTAGTTGTTTGTGCTTTTGTGTGGCCATTAGTATATGCGTCAGATGTCTAGTATAGGATTCTGATGGGCTGGTAAATGTAAAAAGGGAAAAATGAAACTAAGCAATTAAAAAATCAAAGTAAAATTATATTACTAATTTGTCAGGACTCTTGCGAGTGTACCACAACCTGAATTTTTACTTAAATACATTTCAGTTTGCTAATTAAAATAATTGATCAGGACAAAACTAATTTGATGCAGTAACCTACATCAGGAATCTACTTGAATGCACCTCAAGAAGAATATGATCACAGGCAGGATATAAAAATGTCAAAAAATAAAACAAAGGATACAGGCATACAATAAGTTCTAACCCCTAACTGCAGACTTTCTGACTTTCTGAGCCCAAATACACCCATAAAGAACAAGTGGGGGGAAAATTGTATAAGCTGAAGGTTCTACATATTAAGCAAGTTTATTAACAAATATTTAACCTAGAATCTTATTGTTCATTGAATCGGATGTTTATAATATGAATAAATTACAATCTACAGTTGATTACTACTCATCTAATTATTAAATGCATGTAAATAAACCATGCTGTATTTTATCACTGTTGTTGTTAATTTACAAAAATACACTAAATTCACAAAGACAAACATTTCACAGATTTATTTTAATTGTTATCTTTATGGTATTAAAAATGTGTCTTCGAATAACTAGTTGAACTAGTGAAACTGTTGAATTACAGTAAAAGGCATGTAGTTCTAAGAAATGAAAGCATTGTAATTGTACAGCTTTTTACCATAATTAAAAAAAAATACTTTTACTGGTAATTAATAGATTTTGCCTTGTACCCCTGCTGTTGGACTTTTTTCCAATTTTTTCCAATTTTTATTTTATTTTTTTTACAGTGTAAGAGTCACTAAACAAAAGAAAATTAAAATTCTATTATTTTAAAGATTTTTACTGTTAATTTCTGGTTTTGACTTGTATACATGCCTTTTTTTTAAGAGTGTAGGAGCCACTAAATAAAAAGTGGACTTAATGATTTATGGGAGCAATTTTTTTTCTAATACTATTGATGCACAATATTATCTAAGATTAATTTGTTGTCTAATACACCATGAAGACAAAAAATTTAAAAGCCACTTTTCATGGGGTGGTGCTGTCAGAATTATGTCTTCAATATCTTTAGGTAAATTATTGTATCATAATAATTTGCACTGACTCTCTGCCCTCCATGTTTTGGAACATCAAAATGTCAGTATCATCTGCATAAAGGAAGTGGTCACAAGAAGAACAAGCAGAATTCAAATAACTGATATACAAAAAAAATGTAGATCCACAAGCACTCTGACTTCCAAGAAACCCTCTGTACTCAAGGACTTTAATTAGAGCAAAGGTTTTATGTTCCATCCACACCTATTTTGGACGTCAAAAAAAAAACTTTTATAGAAATGTGTTCTCTCAGCTGACTCATTAGAATGCCAGTGTGTCAAATGTTTTTTGGATATCTAACCATGTCACAGAGCTTCCTGCCATCTACCTCACCATCTTGGTTAACTGTGACCTGTTTGTTTCCCTTTATAAAAGAGAACACAGCTGTTTGGACTCATTTGAAAGTAAAACTGCAAAGCTGTTATATTTTCAATTTCTTCATAACATCTTATTTTAGTTTGCAACTTATTATTTAATGCAGCAGTTACTGCAGAAAATGTGTCAACAGGTCAATTTCATATGGTGGAGGGGCATATTTTATTTATTATTTTTTTAAATTATGGCAAATTAGTTATGGAATGCATTTTTTCCCATAGACAAAAATGATTAGATGCAGGGCTCACTTGGATACAAATGCAGAGCTACAAAATGATGTGGATGTTAAATGATAGACATGTATTCTTGCTACACGATCATGTCTGGCCATGTGAGATTAGGTGAGATCAGGCAAAGAGTTGAAAGTGGTATTTACATATCAAAATGCAGCATAAATTTACATTTTGTTTAAACTAGCAGACAGAATATAAGCTGCTACTCTGGGACAGTAAACCATTCAGATGTCAACATCTGATGCCTAAACAATACTAAAAGATCACAAAAGCACGTAGTCTGCCATTCGAAAGGTGAATTTCACCAATTCTGCAAAAACTCTGTAATTCAGTCATTGAAATTTGGAGTGTGGACAAACTCACTGACTCATTCATAACAGGGGTTGTGATATCTATAATGCAAATATAACCACTTTATTAACCATGCAAAGCCATCGATGAACCTACATGTCTTTTGTGTTTTATTTATAATATGAATAATGGTAAATAACATTAAACCTGAAAAAAAAATTTCACGTACTATATTACCTTTTAAAGACATGCACAAACCAAAATTAAAAATACACAGGTTATCGTAAAACTATGTCTCCAACAACAGGAAGCATATAAGTTTATCTAGTAACTTTCTTTAAGAGGGAATTTTTAGAAGCTTAGCTTTTTTGAAAAAGTTTGATTATTTAGATTTTCTAAGTGAAAATAGGTTCATATCCCCTTCAGAGAACAACTTTTATTGCACACTTTCAAGTTAAAGGTTTAACATATATTTAAAAAAAAAAAGTCCCATTACTTTTGCACAGGCGTCATTTTGTTTTAAGGAGTTAGTAATTGCGCATTCAAATGTGCAGAAATATGTTCTCTGTAGATGATGTGTTACTTATTCACCTATTCAGCCTGCAGCTGTTTAGCTCCGCCCATTCATGCTATAAAGTTATTTGGACTGTTTTATGCTAGAAAAAGTGCAATGCACAGCCAAAGAAAACAGAAATTACTCAAAAGGCACAGTAAGAAAAACAAATGTAAATGGTTATGTAAAAATGGATTAGAACTTGATTTGGTCCTCAAAAAGAACATGATTATGGGTTCTGTAAGACCTATTTGAATTCTCAGTTCTTGGGTTTCTTTCCATTTAGTTCTTTTCCATGTCCAAGCAAAGATGCACTTGAGTAATTTTTATAGAATGCGAAGTGAAATTTGCTTCATTATTCACTTCCACTGCAGTTCAAATATAACTTGTATATCATGGTTTTCCTAAACCTAGCAAACAGTTCCAAGTGACAGAGAGTCACCTACAGCATATTTTGTCATAGGGTTTCCTATAATCTGGTAATCTGTAGCCTACTAAAACATAGAACAGCACAGCAAGACGATATCCATCCATCCATTCTCTAAGCCGCTTCTCCGTCAGGGTCGCGCGGGGGGGGCTGCTGGAGCCAGCAAGAGGATATAAGCAGATAATTTGCTGATGTTTGAGTAGTCAGTGCAGAATACATGTTTACAAGCTTTTAAACAGAATTTTTATTGTCATTCTTTGAACTACTTTTGGCACATTTATCTAACATGCTATCACTATATGTAATTGAAGGCAGAGGATAAATTTGTTTTATAAAATTTCTCTTGTTTTCCTTGTCCTATAACAGGAAAGAGAGATAAAGGTCACTCCTATTTGACTACTTGAGTGTTGTCCAGGTTTTTACCTACCAGTTACATTGATCTTGATGTAATGTGGTGAGAGAGGTATGAAAGACAAATAGTGAACCTCTTGTCTCCATTCTTAACTGCAGATGAAGACGAGCTCAGGCTGAACAACTTCCACACACCTCCGCAAAGATCAAAGCAAACCGCTAGGGGTCAACCAGCTCCTCCAGTTCCCCAAGAAGATCCTGAAGTCTCCAACTATGAAGTGGATGATCCTCCACCTAAGGCCCAGTCCAGAGCCAAGAACCAACAGCGTGTTCGGCCTCCACCACCACCTGTCGATGAGGACGAATCACCTCCACCATTACCCCAACCTAGAAAAAAAGCTCCAAACACCAAAAGGAATCAAGGACCATTGTACATGCAACCATGAGAGAGTAGTCCAGGAATAGTAGTCATTCATTTCTGGTATTAACTGTGGGAATTTGAAGAGGACTCTGTGAAGGTGAGGCAAATTGCAAGTTGTGTTAGTCGTGTCTTACATACATATACATACATCCATATATACATACATACATATAGTCACATACTAACGTTTTAACACTCCCAGTAATATTACATGTTTTGTTGATTTTCTAAGTGATAACACGGGTTGAACTTAAATGTGTCATTTTCTGCAAAGTTTAGTACAAAATTTCTGTTTATTTGTTTAACATGCTGGAGAGAAAAAACAAAATATGAAAGGTACCATAACGTTTGCACAAGCTACAATTGAAGTTTTCCACTTTACTCAGTATGTTAAATTCAGCAAATAAACAATGCATTAAATTGTTCTCTGTAATGCATATATGCGTATTTCGCATTAGAAAATCAACAAAACATACCAAAAATGAATTTTCTATGACCATTTTACCAATTTTATCCTGTATTTTGTCCAATTATATCTTATACAGTGTGCATTGAAATACTATATACTATCCACCAAAGGCATTTTAAGATGTTTTACTTGCACAACTTTAAATCACACACATTTCCAACAAACTGAAAGTGAACAAACAATCTGAAATGCCATCGCCACTGCAGGTCTTAACATGTCCTGCTGAAAGCAACAAACCTGAACGTCATATGCATTTTGAGTTTGGCTTGTGTGAACATGTGATGTATAACTGGAACGTTTTACACAAGCAAAACTGAATGCACAGCCCTTGCTTGCCTTCCTCGCCCCAGTCTCAGGGATGTGGTTTAAAAGCACAGAAAAAACCTACTGAACGACACATTGTCAGCTTTTTTCTTCTCAGCACCGTTTGCTCATTTCCTGTGTGTGGGAGATATGTGAAGCTTGCACCTTGTGATAAAGTCTTTTTTCACAGTGGAATGATTTAAGAAAAGAAAGTAACATTATTGCAAAAAATCTAAATCAGCACAGTGTAATCAATTTTATCTTAGAAACATCATATTTTTACCTGTTTCTTTCTTTACATCCAAACTAAACAAAAATGTATTTATTATCGATACAATAACCACTCTGCAATTCAGTTTAATACACTGATTGTGATCCTCCTTTATTAATGTTTTCTATTATTCCTTTTTATTATCATTTTTAAAAATAAAAAAAACTGATACAACTGATAGTTGTTCTTCAGAGTTAATACAAAATAATCAGACTTTTCTTCAGTTTAGTAACAAGAGTGATGTACTGACCAAACCATTGCACATTTCCTGTGTCAGATTGCCTTTTTTGTTTGTTTTGTTTTTTAGACAAAGCATTGTCTTCAAATAAATCTGAAAAAATGTTCTCTTTTACATATTCCGTACAGATTTAACCATTACAGGAGGTCCTCGGGTTACGTCAGTGCCGAGTTACGATGTTTCGTGGTTACGACACATCTCCCATATACTATATAAAGCCTTGTTTCGACTTAAGTGGTTTTGCGCCGTAAACGTCGTAAACGTTGTAAACGTCGTAAACGCAAACTTCGTGTGTGGGAAATAGTTGGTATGCGCGGTTGAAGAATACGCATTGTACGCTCCCAAGCTTAAGGCAGACTCTTCTGATGGCAGTGCATCGAAGAAGAGGAAAGCCATCACCCTGGAAGTGAAATTAGATGTCGTTAAGCGATCCAATAAAGGGGGAAACAGCGACAAACTTTGGCCGGTCGCTTGGACTTAGTCGTTCGACTGTCGCTACGATTATAAAAGATAAAGATCGCATCCTACTGCTTTTTATTACTGTTTCATTTCATTACTAAACGTATTTTATATTTCCTTAATGTGTTTTTTGATAATTATGCAGGGTGCTGTGTTAGGATAGGATAAGTGCTTACAGTATTTACGTACAGTATGTAGTATGTTCCAACTTACACCGAAAATCGGTTTATGACGGGACGTAGGAACGGATCAACGTCGTAACCAGAGGACCCCCTGTATATAACAAATGAAACTGAACTACCTTGCATCAGCAGTTCATTTTTGCATCAAAGTGATTCCAATACAGCCATGACTTTTATTATTTCATAAGAGAAATTATGTGTCATAATAAATTTCAGTACTGAGAAGGATTTGCAGTTACATATAATATGACAAAAAGAATTGCTAAAGAAAAAACTTTTGCAATTATTTCTCTTTCATTTTTATGTATATTTTTGTAGTTGTGTTTACATATTATTAAAGAATATATTTTTAATACACCTTTCCTTGTCAAAAGCATGTATTAACTGCTTAGATTTTGCTGCCAAGAATGTTTCATTGTAGTACATTCTGTATGTTATGAGAATTATTATGTTATAATGTCTTTGTGGTGCCCGGGAATTTCTAATCGAATTAAATAAATGCAGTGCATTCATCCATTTTATCTCCTTATATCATATTTAGAATCAATGTGATATGTTGCAAGTTTCATGTCAATCACACAGAGAACATTTCCTTTAAAAAAAAAAGAAAGTAAACTGCTCAGTTTAAAAACAAAAGCAATAACAACTAGGTGACATGCATGGATATAGTCCTTTCTACCTCTTTAAACCTTTTAGTTAATTTGTGGATTCTGTTTTGCTTCTCATTTCCTTAGAGGGCCTCCACAGGAAGTGGCCAAAAATACTAGTGAGATCTTTTGATGAGTGCATCTCACCTAAAGACAAATTTAGCTTCGAGAGTTTTCCATTACCACGTTTAATAGCCACACTGAAATACAGTACCATTACAAGACCTTACAAGATGGACCTTTTGTCTAGGTACCTATTGGCTAGGTAATCTGTCTTGGTGAAGAGGGTCCATATGTACTATGTACAGCTTTTGGAAAGGGTGCTATGGTTATGTACATTGACAATATAGAATGGTTTGTAACTGCTCAGTCTGTCTTTAACTTACATTCAACTTAAAATCACGTGGAGTCCAAAATGTCTGAGAGCACTGGTGAAGATGCTGCTGTTTTGCATTCCTTTCTAATTTTAAGTGTTTCATTACAAGTGATATTATCCGCATAATAATTTTACATGAAAAGTAAAATCTTTGAATGTGTACACAAATTGCAGATTCTTAGTATTTGGTGCTGTTCCTCTTTTGCTTTAATGACAGTGTGTGCTCAAGCTGGCATAGACTGCATAGGTTTGTGCAAAAACCTCTGATGAGTAGATCAAATCCACCTGGGAGCTGTCTGAACATGTGTTTTAAAGGAAGGAATAAGACTTAAAAATAACCGACCTTTTTGTACAAGGCTTTAAGATCAAATTTTAATATAATAATAATATCTTCATTTTTATTGTCATTTTTATTGACATTTTTTTTTCTTCAAGATTAAACAACAGAAGGTTTTTGGATATACAGGTTTAAATGAAAAAGAAAAAAAAACAGATCTTCTTTTTTTTTTTTTTTTTTTTTTTTTTTTTTGCCTGTCTTGTCTGGCAGATTTGCAATCAGAATTATGGTCAGACTGCGTTACTGTGCCAAACAGATTTACTTTTCCAAAATGAGCACTATAGATTATAGGCTCATCTTGTCAGTGTTTCTTTTTCTTTATTTATTTTTTAATTATTTGATTTCATTTTGTTTATACATTTGATATTTTAATGAAAATGTGTTAGCATCATGCCAGACTTGACAGGCCAGGGGAATCTGTAAAGAAGGGAGAGGAGAGATAAGCGGGTGGGGGGGTGGGGGGTGGGGGGTGGGGGGGGGGTAAAAAAGGGAAATAACATAAGGGCAGAAAAAAAGAAAAACACAGCGCAAATGCCACGGCGATGGTTCACCAACTGCTGCTCCTGAGAAAAGAGAAGAAAGTGTACCTGAGACATACAGCACTTGGAAATACTGCACAAATGACTGTGATGTATGTGTATGTGAGTGTGTGTGTTTGTGAGTGCAGTACAGTATAAATTTGTCACAAGATGCACTCAATATCGGGGGCAGAAAGCTGCGACAACATCCCCCCAGAGGCCAGAGGAAGGCAGAGAAAGACCAGGGAAACCCGCCCGCCGCGGCCCCCCCAGGAGCAGTGGAGACCCTGGGCCGTATCTCCCAGTGACCCCTGCATGCCCACCCCAGCGGAAGGGAGAGGGGGACTCCGGACAGCACCCCCCCCAGCCATGGAGCGCAGGTCCAGGGGAACCAGAGGAACCAGAGCCGCCCCCAGGATGCCCCTCCCCATCACGAGGCAGCAGCAAAGACCCAGCGCCTCATACGCCCGAGAGCCAACCACCACCCAGCAGGGCCCCATCCCCGCCGAGGGGCCCTGAGCCGCCCCGGAGCCCAACCACCCAGGGGAGCGGGCCAACCGTCACGCCGGAGTACCAGGCCAGACCCTGAAGCCCCAAGGCGCCCCCCATCTGGGTGGGAAGTAGCAACCACAGGGGAGCAGCCGGGAGAGGACCGGGGACAACAATCCCCCGACCCAGAACCAGCTGTCCTCACATACACTCAACCTCATATATACATCTACATACCTTCACTCCCTTATATTCATCCACCCCTATATATACACCTACGCACACATACCTCCACACCTATATACATTCCTACATACATACATACACCCACATATATACATACACATCACCCCAATATGTACAAACACCCACCCATATATACACCCCCCCGTCCCCCTAGATGAGGTGGGGGCGAATGGAAAGGCCAGCCAGTAACAGTTTGTATATGGATGCATACATGGGACGAACGTGCACACGTGCGGGAGGGCGCACACACGACTGCACACGAGTCCGAGGGCGCACGCCAGGGAAGAATGCGCGCGGGCGCACAGACGCCCACACCCACCCAACCATACAATGCCACATGACTGGCACCGCCATACAGGCCACCCTCCGCGGCGGGGGCGGCGGGGGCCCGGGCAGCAACCCCAGAACGCCAGGAATGCCCCCGGCCCAGCCCCTGTTCCAGCGTTCAACACCCCGCCCCGGTAGGGAGCAGGAAACGGCTGAGGGATGACCTTCCCACCCTTCCACCTCCAGTGAAGTGTTGAGTGCAGGAGTTGGTGTATATGAATGTGGGGTAGTGTGTGATACTATGGTGTAGTTAAAATTGGGGGGACAGGTGTGTGGGCAAACATGGGCTAAGCACCGGGCTGCAGTGTGCATCTACACCGTCCCCTCAAAAGCCCTGAATGTCTAAAGTGCAGTAAAAACTGAGGGACAGACAGTCGTCAGGAGACGAGTGAGGCTATGACAGCGGGTCGACCTCATTGACCCCCGGCAACATGCCTGCCCCCAGGATCCTAAATGTATGAGTACTGTGTGTGTTTGTGTGTGTTTGCTTGGGTGGGGGAGTAATGTATGTATGTGTGTGTGTGTGTGTGTGTGTGTGTGTGTGTGTCTGGGGGTGGATGGGGGGGGGGGTATGTAGGTCCAGAGGCAATGATCCTCTGGAAGAGGAGAGCCAGCTGACTAGCTGGCTCATGAGGCTCCGCGTTTCACTGTCCCCCCGCTCGAGGCAGGATGAGGTCGGCCCAGGGAGGTCACGGAGACACCCTACGCCGCCACCCCGCCCAAGCCCCCACCTCCCCTACCGCAGAGAGCAGCCCGCCCAGCAACACCAACCACACAGCACCACATGCCCATGCGAACGCGGGCGTCCACACATCCACACACACCCCCCCACCGCACACACCCCCGGACCCACACACAGCCCCCCCCCCCGCACACACACACCCCCACACATACACACACCCGTCCCACATATACATCTACCCTCATGTGTACCCACACATTCACTTAGACATATATGTACACCTAGACGCATTCATCCTCTATATACACCCACACATCCACCTGCTCTCATATATACACCTACACATAGACCCACACACCTATATACACCTGTACCGAACCATTCCAGTCAAACAACAACAGACATCAACGAGACAGAAGACAAGCTGGCCTGAGTCAGGAACCCATTGCCCCCAGTCCACCCCACACCCCCCCCACTGGACACCGCCCCACCCCCGCCACTCAGGCACCCCAGAACCCCAAGGCACAGACCCGACGCCCCGACGCAAGGTCAACCTGCCCCACCCGGTGGTGCGCCCGCAGCGGCGCAAGCCATCCCCGCACGGGCAGGGACCCAGCATGGGGTCGGGCGGCTCTAAGGCATCGGGTCCCGGGTCCCGCCACCAGCCCCGGAGGGGAGACCAGCTACCCCACCCAGGGCCTGCACCCGCCCTCCACGCATCCCCGGACCTGCACCCGAGGCAAAACGGCGGCGCCCCCCGAGCCCCCACCCATCCACCACCAACCAGGGCAAGCACACAGACACCCCAGGTCAGCCGCCGAGGCCCCCCAGCTTACTCAGGAAGTTACCGACACAAGCAGTCATCCCAGAGTCAATTCCCAGCCACCAACTAGGCCACCCGGGAGATGAAACCACAGCCAACCACCCCGACTAACTAGTGGAGTTGATCAGTGGGAGCCAGAGAGAGTTAAATTCCTCCAACTGGTTTTTAGAGGAAGCAGACATTCTTTCCAGACTAATGTGATCAAATAATACATTTTTGTAAAGAGTAATATGTAGATCTTTTTTTTGCTTCCAGTTAATGAGGATGGTTTTCTTGGCGATGCATAGGGCAGTGAGAACTATGTGTGATGTATTTGCATCCATAACCAATTCACTGACGTCTCCTAAGATGCACAGTCTGGGTGAGGTTGGGATGCAACATTTAAGCCACGTGGACAAGTCTGTACATATCCTGTGCCAGAACATCTGAACAGGCCTACAATCCCATATAGCATGCAGATAGTTATCGGTTACATTGGCTGTACAGTGGGTGCATATGTTTGATTGTGCTAGGCCCATTTGGAACATCCTTTGTCCTGTATAATGTACTCTATGAAGGACTTTGTATTGTATAAGTTGTAAGTTGGGGCTTTTACTTATTTTGAAGATATTTGAACATATTTCTGTCCAAAAGCTTTGATCTTGATTGATAGAGAGATCACGTTCCCATTTGGCTATCGGGAGGGAGATTGAGTCATCAAATTTTAATAATAATTTGTACAGTTTTGATAATAATTTAGGGGTACATAAATTTAAAAATTCAGTTACCCATGTTGATATTTCCAAATTTAGTTGGTTGGGATTAAATCTCTCTTGAATGATGGATTTCAATTGTTGATATTCAAGAAATTTACTGTTGTTTATTCCATATCTGATATGAGTTCCTGGAATGTGACAAAGTTTCCCTCTTTAATAACATGTTCTAAATTTTTTATTCCCTTTTCACGCCATGATGTGAAATTTAGTACTTTCTTATTCTGACAAATGTCTGGATTGTTCCAAATGGGTGTTAGTTTGCATGGAATAAGTGGAGACTGAGTTAGTTTTAGAAATTCCCACCAGGCTGTCAGTGAGCTATTTATACTGAGGCTTTTAAAAGCGTCGTGGCGCTTAATATTAGAGCTAATGTAAGGTAAGTCTGAGAGTTTTGTTTTTCTACAGAATGCTTGTTCTAGGTCCAACCATGGACTGTCTAGTAAGTCAGGTTTGATCCATTTTGAAATGTATTGTAATCTATTGGCTAAGAAATAATTATAAAAATTTGGTAGTTCTAAACCACCATTGTTTTTCGGCTTTTGTAGAGTTTTCAGACTTATTCTTGATGGCTTATTTTTCCATAAGAATTGTGAGATGTTTGAATCTAAGGACTTAAACCAAGCAGCAGGGGGTTTATTTGGGATTAGTGAGAATAAATAGTTGATTTTTGGTAAAACCATCATTTTAATGGTAGCGACTCTCCCCATGAGTGATATAGGTAAGGCGTTCCAACGTTTGAGATCATCTTCTATTGTTTTCAGTAAAGGGATATGATTTAACTGCACTAAGTCTGAAAGCCTAGCAGAGACATGTATGCCTAAATATCTAATATTACCTGATTGTAGTGGAATGGCAGTTGTGTTCTGGAAACTACAGTTTATAGGCAAAACTGTTGATTTTCCCCAGTTGATGGAATAGTCTGATATAGAAGAGAAGCTATCTATTAGTCTAATTGTATTCGGGAGAGAAGCTTGGGAGTTTTCCAGGAAAAGTAATACATCATCTGCATAAAGACTTATCTTGTGGTTTGTAGTTTCTGTGTTAATTCCTTTAATATTTGTATTTTGTCGAATTGCTGCTGCTAATGGCTCAATGAAGATAACGAAAAGTGAGGGTGATAGTGGGCAGCCCTGCCTGGTGCCCCTCTGCAGAGTGAAGCTTTGTGAAGTGATATCGTTTGTCCTAACACGTGCACTAGGAGAGCTATGTAAGGTTTTGATCCAGTTTGTGAAGGTTGAACCAAATCCGAATTTGTGTAGGACTGCAAAAAAAAAAAAAAAAAAAAAAAAAAAGGAAAATGACAGAGTAGACGGCAGACTGCAAGACCGGCTGAAGGTGGAGCTTTATGAAAATGGCGGCAGGCCACTGCTAAATTTTTCAGCTAATTTATTTCTATTCCGCTAGCTTAATCTTAGACAAGCACAAAAGATAAGTAACCATTTTTCAGGTTGTCTTTTCTTTATTTCCTATCTAGTTATTCTCAACAACTCCAACACTCTGGAGCACTGCGATATATTCGCCTATATAGACGACTGCTTTGATAGAGTCATCATGAGCAAGTCAAATAAGACGCCATCCACCAAGAGGAGCCGGCCCGAAGAATCCCCAGGAGCGGCCAGCCCACATACCAGCAGCACGGTGGAAGTTCTGGAGTCCATTAATAACAAGCTCTCCAGATTCGACGCTCGCCTGGCTCTAGTGGAAATACTCCACCAAGAGTTTCAGGCCCTGCGGGAATCAGTGGAGTTCAGCCAGCAGCAGGTTGAATCACTCGCTGCACCGCGTGGTTCTGAGAGAGTCGGTGAAATCGCTCACCGAGGGAATGACCCGGCTCTCGGAGGAAAATAAAAAAATTAAAGAAACGGTTCTTGATCTCCAGTCCCGCAGCATGAGGGACAACCTAATTTTTGCAGGAATCCCGGAGAAGGCAGACAAAGACCCGGTAAGTACAGTAAAGTCATTCATACAAACTCACCTAAAACTTCCAGAGGACACCGTTAAAAACATCGACTTCCACCGCGTTCACCGCCTGGGGGGTAAACGGCCGGATGCGCGAAGACCCAGACCGATCGTGGCTAAGTTCGAACACTTCCAACATAAAGAGCTGTTAAAGAGCCGCGGCCGGGAACTGAGAGGAACGGACTTTAGTTTAAACGACCAGTTCCCCAAGGAGATCCTGGAGCGACGCAAGGTCCTGTTCTCCATCCGTAAACGTTTCATCCAAGGAGGCTCCCGGGCCGTCATTGCAGTGGATAAACTGTACGTTAACGGTCAACTCTACCGCGACATTAATATCAAACCATGGCTGTACTAATCAGGTGATCTGTATCAACACCGACGCCTTTATCCGAATACTTTAACATATCACCTTTCCACTAGTATAATACGACATGTCTAAAAAAAAATCATTAATGCCGGTTTAACAAGCAGAGTGCCTTAAATAATTTAAATGTTTTCTTCTTCCTTAAGATGTATTTGTTTTCCCTTTTTTTGTTGTTGTTGTTGTATGTGCACTTTCATTTTACGTATCACCTTTTTTTCCTCCCCCTCTCTCTTTCAATACCCACACAGCGATTTGTTCATTCACTTTAAGCGATTTGTTCACACACACACACACACATACATACAGGCATATCTAACAGACACACACAGAGACACACAGCACACACACACACACACATACATACAGGCATATCTAACAGACACACACAGAGACACACAGCACACACTCACACAAACATACAGGAGACACACACAAACACAGCGCAGACACATAGGCATACACGACCGATACATGCAGGCACAGACACACACACAGACATATAGTGCAGATACACACACAAAACATACAACACAGGCATACAGCACACTTATACAACACATACACCTCTAGTAAACATCCAACACTCAAACAGCTAGTTTTAACATGAGTACACTGAGGTTTGTTACATGGAATGTACGTGGAGCTGGTTCGAGGGAAAAGAGATTGAAAATTTTTAATCGGCTAAGCGACTTGCAAGCAGATATTGTCTTTCTACAGGAAACACATATGTCAAAAACACCTACATACACACTGACCTCTCCTCAGTTCCCTCATGCGTACTCAGCCTGCTACAACTCAAAACAAAGGGGGGTGGCCATACTAATTAATAGAAGGATACACTTTTCCATTAGCAACAATATAACAGATCCTGAAGGTAGATTTATAATACTTAACTTGTCGATTCTAAATATGCATTTATGTATTGCTAATATATATGGGCCAAATGTTGACGACCCCTCCTTTTTTCATAATATTTTCACTGCACTCTCTGATCATTCTGACACCAAACTAATAATAGGAGGAGATTTCAACCTGGTGCTTCATCCAAAAATCGACAGGCTCAGTACAGCAGTGAGTCAAAGGAACTGGCAGTCTGCAGACACTCTAAAACAATATATGAACGACTTTGGGCTCTCTGATGCGTGGCGTTCACATCACCCCACTCTCCGGGATTACACCTTCTTCTCAGCAGTACACCATTCACATTCTCGTTTAGACAACTTCTTAGTTAGCAATTCTATTATGATGGATGTCACAGACACTCAGATTCACCCTATCACTATCAGTGACCATGCACCGGTATCTCTCTCTCTGGCACAGAAAAGAACCACACCAACAAATAGGAACTGGAGATTAAATACATCATTACTTAAAGAACAAGATTTCATTAATTATTTCAAAAAGGAATGGACAACATTTAGAAAATAACGACCTGCCAGGAACATCACCGTGTGTTCTTTGGGAAGCAGGAAAGGCAGTAATGCGGGGGAAGATAATATCCTACTGCACACATAAGAAAAAAAAAGAAAAAATACAGGTATTAGAATTGGAAGAAAAAATAAAATCCTTAGATGCTGCCCATGCGGCTTCACCACAAGAACACACAATGAGCAAGCTGAGAAAACTCAAACTAGAATTAAATGAAATAATAGACAAAAAGACACAATTTTTACTGCAAAGGTTGCGTTGGCAGAACTTTGAACATAGCAATAAATCCGGAAAATTCCTTGCTAACCAGTTAAAGCTAAATAAAGAAAAAACAACTATCTCTTCTGTTAAAGTCTCAACTGGAAACATTACTCATGACCCACAACAAATAAATAAAGCTTTTAAAGAGTTTTACAAAGCCTTATATTCATCACAGATTAATCCTTCTAACGCAGCTATTGAAGAATTTCTTAATAATATAAATCTCCCCAAGCTGGAAAATGAACAAGTTGTTGCACTGGATTCACCACTTGCTTTATCCGAATTACATGAAGCCCTGCAGCATCTACCAAATAACAAAGCCCCAGGCCCAGATGGATTTCCAGTAGAGTTCTACAAAGAATTCTGGTCTGTGCTAGAACCAACCTTTTTCAGAATGGTAACTCAAATTCAAAATGAGAACGTACTGTCCCCAGACATGAATTCTGCTAACATTAGCCTACTTCTTAAACCAGGCAAAGACCCTACACTGCCTTCTAGCTATCGCCCAATTTCACTCATAAACGTAGATCTTAAAATTATTTGCAAAGTCCTTGCCAGAAGATTAGAGGAAATCACTCCACTTATAGTACATCCTGACCAGACAGGTTTTATCAAGGGCAGACAATCAGCCAATAACACACGCAGACTAGTAAACATAATAGATTACTGCACAATTAACAAATTAGAAACAACCATCGTATCTTTAGACGCAGAAAAGGCATTTGATCGGGTAAACTGGAAATATTTATTAGCAGTCCTACACAAATTCGGATTTGGTTCAACCTTCAAAAAAACAGATCTTCAATGTGGTCTCAGATTGTATCTATTAATTGCAACATGTTAAAGGCATAATGGCATTTTTCTGTTAATAATTTAATAATTTATCTTAGACAGCTCTAATTTACCAAACTGAATTTAATGTAATAGATTCTAGTTAGAATTTGAGAGATACTATTATAAGTAACGCTAACCCTAAACCCTAACCATAACTTGAACCCCAAACCTAAGCTTATCCTTAACCTGACCCTAAACCTAAACATGTTGACAATCATTGGAGTACCACCAGAAAATCTGTTAAAAATGTAACCCCTTAAAATCCCATGCTTATTACATACTAAGGCCTATTAATCAGTAACCTTAGGGACTTCAGTGTAAACTGGCTGAGCTCTTCTATAATAGCCTAAAAGGTTAAATATCTGTAGATCATCTATAGAGGACCAACAAAATAAAGCGTGACCCAAATAGAGAACAGTAAATACATATTAGGACTGTGAAAGTTATATTATTAATGGCACTTTTTTTAACCCGTTAACACATTTTTTGACCCTTCGAAGCAGCCGACAAGGTCAAATCAAAGTCAGTCACTAAATTTCTGTAGTGCTTTTTAGTTGTTTTCACAAAACAGCTTTACAGAAAAATCTGACTCCAAGCCCCCATGTGCAAGCCAGTGGTGACAGTGCCAAGGAAAATCTCCCTAAGAGCAAGAGGAAGAAACCTTGAGAGGAAACAAGACTCAAAAGGGGAACCCATCCTCCTTTGGTTGACACCAGATAGGATACTGCAGCAGCAGTATCATCAGAAAGGTCAGTACATTGATGGTGTAGGCTGAGGTCCAGGTGTATTTTGCTGTGATAGACTCCAGGATTGTTACTTTCTTGTTCGAAAAGTAAAATAAGAAATAACATCGGCACCTTCCTAGGATTACGTTGGAGTGTTTGAGTGCTTGTGGGAAGGCTAGGTATTATTGAGCAGCAAACTAAGAAAAGCAATAGCAAAGTAAAAACCTACATTTCCCTCAAGAGCCTCCATTGTAACAAGAATCCAAGAGGCGTAAGAATGAGAGTAAGAGATAGGCACTCATTGGTTGGAACATGCAGCCACTGTTGATCTCACTGGATGTTGGCAACAAACACCTGGAACTGCATTCACCATATGGAAATCATGTGATGTTCATGTGATGGTTTGTGTGATTCCTGTGTTCACATCATGATAATAAGGTTACTGAATTATTGAAAGTAATAAATACATTCATGTGAAGCCTATTTTGTCCTCTTCTGTAGCTATTACAAAATTATCTTACAAATTGTGATTAACTACACACATTTTAAACAAATTGTGTAATTATTGTAATTCTTTTACAACAAAATAAATACAATTAACACCACCACTGGGGATATTACAAATTACACATATATACAGTATATAAATTAAATGTGATTTACCACAACATAGGTCAAGTGGAATATCAATATGGCCTTTATATACCTTATGCACACATCAACAAATTCATTCGAACACATGTATATGTCACACACCAAACACAGTTTTTTGGTATGTAAAAATTGCAACATTTATATTAACACTCAGATTTTTGCAAGCTATGGCAACAAGAACTCACTGCTATCTCTGCCACTGGCATGGCAACAACCAAGATGACTGATCAGTCATTCCCCAGCAACTAGATCATTTAAACAAACATAGTTTCTCTTTTCTTGTCATGGGTGGTGCTGCATCTATAAACGCAACTAAAACTGCATCAATTTTTTCCAAAAGCACTCAAAGTTTCATTTCCTGAATGAAGTGATGAAACTCTCTGATCTCCTTCTGCTTTTCCAGAAGTAGCCTACCCAACATCACAGTTTGATCATTTGGGAGGAGCAAACCAGTTTGTTCTACTTTTTTTACAGCCGAAACAGTATGGCACAATTAAAAAAATGTCATGTTGCATCCAGTGGAAAAAAGCACATCTGAATATTTCACATCTGGAGCCTATCCCAGTAGTCATTAGGTGGAAGGCAAAAGTTTGAATATTTATGGTTAAATAACATGTTTTATGAAAAGTGAAGATATGTTTTATGAAAGTAAAATAAACTGACACATCTTCTAAACGAAACAGATTTGAAAAACTGGATTTTTCTGTAAATATTACTTTAATATTTCTATTTATTTGCTGAATGTTGGGGGAAAAATGGAATATATAACACAAACAGATGCTGTAACTGTTGCACAGGCCATTTTATGTTCATTTTTCCCAAATGTAAATCCAGCAAATATACAGTAATTGTGCATTACAACATGTGGAAGTGTTTTCTCTGCAGACAATGTGTTAACTTATTTTTACTCAAGCAACAAACATAATACGCACACTGTATTTGTAATTGTGTACTAATGCGAATAGAGCTGCGGAAATGTGTATGTAACTGGCATGTTTTTTTTTTTTTGTTTTTTTTTGTGGCAGTAGGGTAACTTGTGTGCAGCTTTGCTTTGCCAAAGGGCTAACAGAGCAATTAACAAGCATTCCATATACAGCAAAATCAGCTAAAGACAATAATGCAGTTTCCTAATGGACTGTGTATCATGCAGACTCTCATTTATGCATTTATTTAAAGCCAGTGGACTGCTTTAAAAGTGCTACTCTGTCTTTTTTATGATGTTTGTTCAACTCACATTTGAAGTTGAGCAGCTTTAACAGTGCAAATTTAACTAAGCTTACATACCCTGACATATATTTTAATAGACCCACTCTCAAATCTCAACTCTCAACTTTTTTCATTAGACCTACATACTACTGCATGTAAAGCTAAACCCACCAAACTTCCTGTATACTTTTAGGCTATTAACCCTAAAACACTTCTCTGTGGCATGTTCTATACTGACATTTAATCACAAATGCCCCTGACCCAGAACCTCTAAACTGCCAACACCATGTCATTTTTTCCGATTATCTTAAAATCTTCACACCTTCAACCAACATTCAAATATATTTAAAACAGCTTTCAATATTCTAATACGTGAGGCGCTTCAGGCCTGTTGTAGGCTCCTCGGTGAGTACGGTTTTGTTTTCTGTTCATTTCACCATGCAGTTCAAGTTCTCCGTCCTGTCCTGCTCACAGGTTGAACTCCTCATTGTGAACCTGAAGTCGAATCGGTGTTAGTATTTTTCTACAGTATGCTTTCATTTTACTCTAAAGAATGTTTGCTCAGTCTGCTTCATTTTTATATTTCTCCATGTACAAATGTTTGTAACATGTACATTCTACACCTAATTCTGTTCTGCTATAGCTTGACCCTAGACTGACTCGTAATAGTGGGCAGTAAAAAATTTTTACACAAAAATATTTGAGACATCTTTTTTTTATGATCATCAATTTTTTTCAGAAATTCTTAAATGTACTAGGAGGCTAAGACCAGGTCTGCGAGTGATCAAGACCTCTTTTTCCCCGGTCAAGCTTAGTATTAGTTTTAGTTTTGGTTTAAAATTAGCACCGGCCAGCATTTCCCATTAATATATTTTGAATATAAAGCTAGGGAAATGGTCATAAGATGTGTCTGGAGAATATACAATATCTTGACACACTGAATTAAATTTTTAGACCCATTTCCACAGTCAAAACCAAACTTTAGTGTATATTGATCATGTGTCTATTCAGTTAAGAGGGGGGAAATCTGATCTGTTTTTATGAGAGCTGGCATTTTATTACTGCCCACTGAAAGTTCTTCATGTTAAACAAGTTATGAACAGGACAGAGTACATACTCAGAAGACAGAAGAAGTAATTACACAGAATGTTGTGTCTTTACTTTCATTGATTATGCTACGCAGTGTTTGGTACAGGGTTCTGCTGTGTGACTTTGAAGCAGACTTTGGACTGGAGATTTTTGGGAATGCTTAAAAATACAGTAAATTCTATGGACTAGATTTGAAAAAACAGGTAACCTGCATAAGCAGTGAAAGATGTTTGAAGTCAATAAAACTCAAAATTGGAGCTTAAAATCAGCAGGTATCATCTTATTGTTTAATCAAATTATTGGCACTAGCAGCTGGATCTAAAGAGTGAGAGCTAAATAGCCAATTTAGTGACATAAATCGCTGCCAGCAGTGTTGAAAAAGGTTACAGCAATGTGTGTTAACATTATGCCTAAGAGTTTTAGTTTGTAGTCACTGGCAACTGCTGTGGAGAGTTTGATTAGAATTTTTTCCTTTGGGATTCAGGCAGATATACCGTCGTCAATACAGAGGCATGGGTCAGTTCCAAAGTAAACCACAAAACGCAGTAGGCGATCATAACCAAGCAGAGCAGAGTCCAAAACACAGGCAATGAGTCAAAATCGAATATCAAATAAACCAGGCAACAGTACAAAAACGTAAATCCAAAAATCCATAGACGAGACACAGGAGAACACAAACGGTCAAAAACATGGGAGATCAAACCAGAAATAGCGCTCAGAAGTTTGACTAGGAACAAAACACCTCACAATGAACCTGACTACAGCCAGGGCTGAAATATTCTCTAGGCAGGTCATGTGATAAAAACATACAGGTGAACATCATCAATAGTCAGGAGAACTTGAGCGGTGATAAGCCGTTGATGATTTTCAGGTGATGAGGCGGAGGACTCTGGAAAGTATAGTTCATAGGCTGACTAACCGAATACGTGAAAAGAAGACTGGAGTTTACATTTTGTGTGCTTAAAATACGGAGAGCACAATTCTAATGGAATGAATACATGATTGGTATACAAGAAAAAGAGTTTGTTGTATGGAAAATACTTTATATTGCCACAATTATTTGCTTGTCTGCCTTCACATGAATATGAAATTGAGTGAGATCCTATTCTTAATCCATAGGGTTTAATATGATGTTGACCCACCCTTTGCAGCTACAACAGCTTCAACTCTTCTGGGAAGGCCTTCCACAAGGTTTAGGAGTGTGTTTATGGGAATTTCTGACCATTCTTCCAGAAGTGCATTTGTGAGGTCAGACATTGATGCTGGGCGAGAAGGACTGGCTCTGCTCTAATTCATCCCAAAGGTGTTCTGTCGGGTTGAGGTCAGGACTCTGTGCAGGCCAGTCAAGTTGTTCCACATCAAACTCATTCATCCATGTTTTATGGATCTTGCTTTGTGCACTGGTGCATAGTCATCTTGGAACAGGAAGGGGGCATCCCTGCTCCAGTGGTTCCAGTGGCTCCAGTGACGGCGCTTTACACCCCTGCCATGTGAAGTTTGGAGGTCTGTAGTGATTGACTCTGCAGAAAGTTGTCGACCTCTGCGTATTATGTGCCTCAGCATCTGCTGACCCTGCAATCTCATTTTACATGGCCTACCACTTAGTGGCTAAGTTGCTGTCATTTCCAATCACTTCCGTTTTGTTATAATACTACTGACAGTTGACTGTGGGATATTTAGTAGCAAGGAAATTTCCCAGGCAAAATTATATATAAAACAGATATCATACTATCATCCCGAATATCACTGGATCCACTGAATTATAAGGCTCTGAAAGAGTAGAAATATGAATGTTGCTACATGAAAGCTAATGCTACCAAGCATCAATTTGATGTCACTAAGTTATATGAAAGTATTAGAAGATATGATATACAAATCAAAATGTTGATTTGTCTGATCACAGGACACTTTTCCACTTGCCTTTAGTCCATTTTATTTTATTTTTTTTAATTATCTTTTTATTGGATTTTTCCAGGGATGCATGTATAAAATAGAATAAGAAGGAAAAAAAATAATAATAAAACTAAATAACAATAAAAAAATAAATAATACATATCAGGCCACACTCCATGCAGTTTACGACATATAAAGCAACTGAGCAGGGCATATAGAATTACAAACAAGGGAACATAGAGGCAAGTAAATAAGTCATGGAATGAGTATGCTTAGATTTCCAAATATGCGTACAAAGGAGACCATATCTGCACCATATCAGTTATGGTGCAGATCAAATGTTAGTTTCTCCAAAGGTAAAAACTTAGTTATCTGTGTAAACCACATCCTAACTGAGGTTATCTCAGATTTAGACCACAGCAATAGAATGCATTTTTTAGCCAAGTACAGAAGTGTGTTCAATGCATAAACAATATCAGTGTTCAAGCTATCAGGGTATAAGTTCAACAGGTAGATACAAGGTGACAATTCAAAATCTAGTTCGAACACCTTCTATATGACAGAGTGAACTTCCTTCCAATAGCTAAGAACTCTATCACAGTTCCAAAACATATGCATAACCGAGCCAACTTCACTTTTACATTTAAAACATAGATTGGACAAGCTGGGAAACATCCTATGTAGACGAACAGGTGTTAAGTAAAAACGATGGATGAATTTGAAATTTTGCTCATGTTGAGCTACAGAAGTGCATTTAGGAAATGTCTGCTTAAATACCCGACACCATTCATCATCACTAAACGATACGGTAAGGTCACGTTCCCATAAGGTCCTCAATGTGTTATAGGATGAGACGCTCGTACTTGACAACAGTCTATAAAAGGCTGAAATCTTGCCTTTGAGGCTGTTAGAAGACAGTAACAGTTCCTCTAAGCCTGTAGGCTCCATTCGTATTTTACCCTCTTTTTTCAGAGACTCGAAGAAATGTCTTAATTGTAAAAATTTATAAAACTCTTTATTCGGTATTTCAAAATGTTTTTTTATTTCTTCAAATGGTTTAAATATGTCTTTTGTGACTAGCTGTGAGAAGTTTATTATTCCTCTTGATCTCCAACTCAAGGAGCCAATGTTTCTAATCTGTGGAGGAAGATCAGGATTAAGAGCTAATGGGGACCATAAAGATACATCAGATGGGATGTTTAAGTGTTTTCTAATGTCTTTCCAGGCCATAAGCGTATTAAGAACTGAATAATTATCTATGGTTAATTGGATCTTATGAAAATTGTAAATAAATGGTAATGAGCCAAGTTGTCTTGGTCGGCACGAATAGGATTCTATAGCTAGCCAGCGTGAGTCGCTTCTGTCCATAAACCAGCTCATCATATGTTTTAGTTGGGCAGACCAATAGTAATGTTGCAAATTAGGTAACGATGCCCCTCCCAGTTCTTTGGGTTTGAAAAGTGTCAATAATTTAATTCGTGGCTTTTTATTATTCCAAACATACCTTGAGAATAAATTGTTGATTCTCTTAAAAAAAAACAGAGGGCAAATAACACGGAAGGTTCTGGAATAGGTAGTTCAGTCTGGGAAGTAAAGTCATTTTGATAGCATTGATTCTCCCAAAAAGGGAAATGGGTAATGTAGACCAGTTGGCCAAATCTTGTTCAATTCTTGTAATTAATGAAGGATAATTTCTTTCAAACAGTTGCTGAAGCTTAGATGTGATGATGATTCCTAAATATTTCAAAGGATTTTACTACCTGAAGTGAGTAATTTAGCATAGTTTAGGTGAGATATTTAAGCACATTGCCATGGATTTGTTGAAATTAATTCTGTATCCTGAAAACTTAATATATTGAGATATTGTATTAAAGATTGCTGACGTTGAGGTCTGTGGATCAGATAGATATAATAATACATCGTCTGCATATAAGGATATGTGATGGTCTACTTTGTCTATTGTTATGCCTGATATGTCAACCCTTGCTCTAATTAACTGGGCCAGAGGTTCTATCGCTAACGGAAATAATAAAGGGGAGAGAGGGCACCCTTGACGACAACCTCTATAAATTGGAAACTTGTCAGATAGCAAAATGTTTGTATTGACTGAAGCCATGGGATTTGAATATAGAAGTTTAATAAATTTAATAAAATTAGAGCCGAGGTTGAACTTTTCTAGAACTGTAAATAAAAACCCCCATTCCACCCTGTCGAATGCTTTTTCAGCATCTAGCGATACAATCATTGCAGGAATTTTGTTTTTATTTATGTGATCAATAATATTTAATAATCGCCGTACATTATCTGGTCCATATCTCATTTTGACAAATCCGGTCTGGTCTGGAAAATTTAGCTTTGGGAGCAGAGATTCCAGTCTACGTGCCAATACTTTTGCAATAATCTTAAAGTCTACATTAAGTAAGCTAATTGGCCGATATGATGAACATGCTAGCGGATCTTTGTCTGTTTTTAGCAACAGGCTGATGGTAGCCAGGCTCCATGTCTCAGGTGTTATGTTTTTTCCAGCATCTCATCAAGAACAGGCATAAGAATGGGATTTATCTCAGGCCAAAATGACTTGTAAAATTCCAAGGGATAACCATCCTGACCTGGTGATTTTCCAGAAGGCATGGACTGGATAGCTTCCCACACTTCCTCCGGAGCAAATGAGGCACCCAAAGAATTTCTGTCTGACTCTGACACAGAGTGAGATTTTATCTAAATAGAATTTTATTTCATCCTCTGAGTCTGAGTACTCGGAAGAGTAAAGTATTTTGTAAAAATCATGGAATGAGTTATTTATCAAGCAGGGATCATGAGTAACAATACCAGATGATGTCCAGGTCGCCTTTATAGTTCTGTCATTCTGGAGCTTTTTCAGTTGATACGCTAATAGATGGCTAGGCTTATTCCCTGATTCATAATATTTTTGCTTGGTAATAAATAGAAGTTTTTTAGCCTGTTCCGTGTATTCCGTGTTCAGTTTTAACTTGGCGCTAGTAAGTCGATTCCAAATGGCTTGAGTTGGAGTGTTTTTATTTTGTTGTTCCAAATAAGTGACCTCTGCCTCCAATTCTTCCCTTTCTAATGCTCGTTTTTTGGACTGAAAAGATGTATATGCGATCAGATGTCCTCTCAAAGTGGCTTTAAAAGCATCCCACTTGGTTGCATAAGAAGTGGGAGAATCTTGATTTTCCCTCCAGTATTGTAATATTTTCTCTCGAGTGTCAGAACAGAAAGATTCATTTTTCAAAAGAGATGAATTGAACCTCCAGTTGGAGGTCCTTGGGATTGTTAAGTTAAGGTCAACCTTTAAATATACTGGACTATGATCTGACAACACAATAGGACCTATCCGACATTCTCTTACCTTGTGTATGAAAGTGAATGGAATAAAGTAATAATCTAATCTGGAATAAGATTTGTGTGGATTAGAGTAAAATGTGTAGTCTCTATCCACAGGATGTAGTTCTCGCCATACATCTGCTAAGCCTGAGTTCTGACATAAGAACCTGAGTGTATGAGACGACTTTGGATTGGACATAGGGGCGGAAGAGGATTTATCTTGCATAAATGCAATTTAAAATGCAATTTAAAATTTAAAGTTTAAAATGCAATTAAAATCACCCGCTATAATTCCAAAACCTTTGCAATGCTGGTTAAATAGCAGAACCTTACGAGACATAAACCTAGGGCAGTCTTCATTGGGGGCATATATGTTTAGAATGGTGAGATGCTGACCAAAGATAAAACCGGTAACCAATATATATCGGCCTTCCGGGTCATATTCTTCTTTCACAAGAATAAATGGAACATTCTTATGTACAAGAATAGCAGTTCCTCTTCTGTTGGGACCGAAGCCTTTAGTCCATTTTAAATGAGCTTAAGCACAGAGAAGGTGGTATAATTTCTGGATCCTGTTTATACTTGGTTTCTTCATTGCATTTTAGAGTTTTAACTTGCATTTGTGGATGCAGCAACAAACTATTTGTACAGGTAGTGGTTTTCAGAAGTCTTCCTGAGCCCATGCAGTGATTGCCCGCTACAGAAACATGTTTTTAATGCAGTGCCACCTGAGGCATGTTCTGAGGCTAATGGTTCTGAAATCAATGTTGTCATTGTACTATTTTCAATGACACAACAGGGTTTAAATAATTTCCACATCGTTGCATTTTGTTTTTACTTACATTTTGCACAGCGTATCAACTTTTTTTGGAAATGGGCTTTGTAATTTATGCAAGCCCTTTCTGTGCTCTTTTACTTTCACTGCATAGTCTCACTTTTTTGATGTATTTACTGTACTTAGTTGTGCAATAATTAAAACTTTTAGAATGTTAATAAATACATAAATAGTGTTGCCCCAATCTGTTGTGAAACCAGTGGCGTGTGCAGGGCACCTCCTATCAGGGCTGCATGTGACCCCGGTTTCATGACTGACAGGCACCCAGTTTTAGCCCACAGTGGCCCCACATAGGCATATTTGCAGGGATGTTGGCTTTGCAGTAACTTTATTAGGACAAATTAATTAGATTAGCTATTCCAGCACAAGCCTCAATACACCTGCAGACATAACTGATGATGGGCTTTATCTTCTAATGCTCATACTGAAAGTGATAATTTAGCATTTAGAGGAAAATTTCTTTGTGTTGAAATAAATGACAGATATTTATATTGCTTTATGTTCTAACACATACTTAAGGCCTTGCTGTGAGTTTCTACTTGAAGCCTTTCCTGAGCCCCAAAACTGATCTGTTCCACATGACTGGAACCTTTACTGTTTGCAAGTTTGGGCTTGTGTGTGCACCTGTTTATTAACAGGTCATATTTGCCTTTAAACCTGAGACTCTGCAAATTAGTTTTGCTCCTCTTTCATGTTTTAACTCAATTGTGCCATCTTGCTGTTGTAAGAAGCATTTGCAGAACGTTGACTGGTGCCACAGTCAGGACTCCATATCTCTAAGACAATATTTCCTTTGAATGACATCAGAAATACACAACATTCCTGGTCAAAGCTCCATAAAACTCTATTTACCCCCTCCAAGATAACAGAATCAGGCTTGATTTCCAGTCAACCATATTAAGTGAAGAAACAGGAGCAAAGCTACTTGCTCCTACTTGAATTCCAATACAAGCAAATCAAGTACTTCTATCGAACAATGCCATGTGGTAATACTTACTGCCTCCTATGCTTCACCTATGGTAAGTACAACCAAGCTGGTTTTAATTCTCAATTTGTGTTTTTGGAAACATATTAAACATCACTGCAGAATGGCTGAGCAGGGGTGTAGCTAGAGCTTTTAGAAAGGGGTGGCTAGGAAAGACCCAAAGATTTTATTGGGGTTACACCACAAAAAAGAAACAAAAAAAAAATGTCATAAGTGATGTGTTGTTTTTTTCTCTGTACATACCGAAATCTGTCCATCATTTCCACATGAATGAAACATTACATCAAGAACATTATTGCCAAAAATAAACTGAAAGATAAAATTGTTTTGATGTAATGTTAATTACATTCATGAGGAAATAAATTAAATGTTTCACTTTCTCCAGTCCACAATGTTAACATTAAGAAAACATTTCATATCAACAGGCCACAGAATTTATTCACTTAAGCTGCCCTCGTCCTACAAGCTATATAATGATTAGAAAGCTTGGTTCAGGTAATGATTAGGTAGCTTACAGCACATACATGTGTCCAAGTGTAAAAAGTAATTAGTTAGAATGATAAATAATTATAGCTAACTCTTTTTTGATAGTTAACTCATCTTACCATGGCTTAACCTTCTTCATAATGTAGCTGCATCATTCTATATTTGGAGCAGGAATTCAGGTTGATACATTTAAATACTTTAGTATGACTATTAACATCTCTTATTATCATATATACAAAATGAAGAGCTTGATTTCAAATGTATTTTGATATATTTTAATGTAAAATGTAAAGTTTTAGTTCATTTTTAACTGGTGTCATAAAAGTATTTATTTTTCAATTTAAATTTAATATGACCATATTTATTGAAGAAATTCATGAGATTTTAAAAATCAGTGCTAAAATTATTCTAACATTTCAAGCAAGAAATATCGTTATACAGACAATATTTAATCAAAAATATATCAAATGTATATCTTATCATAACAAATCTGTAACATCACTGACAATTATTTCATATTTTAGTTTAATATTTAAGTCCAGGTGATCCAGTTCAGAAACTTTTTCATGCAACTGTACATAGAAATGTTTAGTGTTTGCTTTGTGTTTTTGATATGTTGGTGATTTTGAACATGTTTTCTGTTACATCTTATGCCTACATCTAAATGTCCACCATACCCTGAATATTATGTGTCCCAGAAAAAAGCAAATAAGTTTTACAAAAGTATCATGTTATTTAGTAGGCAGCAGAGAATGTATTAAAACACTATTTGTTTTTAAACTGTCCAGTCTCAGGCTGAGGAGTATGTGTCTCGTTTTTTGCTAAGTAAGCAGCTCTATCTGAATCCAGCTGTCTATACAACCCCTGCCTCTCTTCTGCACTCTGTATGGCTGACATAGCCAGGGTAGCAAAATAAACACTAACAGACTTACATATCAATAAAGATTTCCATATATGCTATTTTGTCAAGTGTTCTGATCATTCATGATATTAACATCAGTTACTGTTGTCACAGCATGTTACTAATGTTATATGAATATGGTGTAACACCAGTAGCTATGACTCCAGTGACTTTATGGTTAACATTGAGGATTTTGTAAATCGTCTGCCCCCATTGACAGTAAGGTGACCCTGTGCAACTATTTAAAACCAATTATATAAATAATATATGGCATTACTCTGACAAAAATTTTAATTATGTGACCATAAAAGCACATAACAATTGAGACAAAAAGAAGTTATGTGCTGCCTAAAATGAATAATAAATTCATGACACATATTGAGCAAGTATGCACTCACTTTCTCATGCTTAAGACGCTTCCTCTCTGATAAGCCTTGACTCAAGAAAACAATTTAATAGAGATGGAAATACTATGTTAAAATGTTATACAAGTGTCCAAATACAATACAAATACACTCCTCAAAAAAAATAAAGGGAACACTCAAATAACACATCCTAGATCTGAATGAATGAAATATTCTCATTGAATACTTTGTTCTGTACAAAGTTGAATGTGCTGACAACAAAATCACACAAAAATCATCAATGGAAATCAAATTTATTAACCAATGGAGGCCTGGATTTGGAGTCACACACAAAATTAAAGTGGAAAAACACACTACAGGCTGATCCAACTTTGATGTAATGTCCTTAAAACAAGTCAAAATGAGGCTCAGTATTGTGTGTGTGTGGCCTCCACGTGCCTGTATGACCTCCCTCCCTAGCGCCTGGGCATGCTCCTGAAAAGGTGGCGGATGGTCTCCTGAGGGATCTCCTCCCAGACCTGGACTAAAGCATCCGATAACTCCTGGACAGTCTGTGGTGCAACGAGACATGATGTCCCAGATGTGCTCAATCGGATTCAGGTCTGGGGAACAGGCGGGCCAGTCCATAGCTTCAATGCCTTCATCTTGCAGGAAATGCTGACACACTCCAGCCACATGAGGTCTAGCATTGTCCTGCATTAGGAGGAACCCAGGGCCAACCGCACCAGCATATGGTCTCACAAGGGGTCTGAGGATCTCATCTCGGTACCTAATGGCAGTCAGGCTACCTCTGGCGAGCGCATGGAGGGCTGTGCGGCCCTCCAAAGAAATGCCACCCCACACCATTACTGACCCACTGCCAAACCGGTCATGCTGAAGGATGTTGCAGGCAGCAGATCGCTCTCCACAGCGTCTCCAGACTCTGTCACATCTGTCACATGTGCTCAGTGTGAACCTGCTTTCATCTGTGAAGAGCACAGGGCGCCAGTGGCGAATTTGCCAATCCTGGTGTTCTCTGGCAAATGCCAAGCGTCCTGCATGGTGTTGGGCTGTGAGCACAACCCCCATCTGTGGACGTCGGGCCCTCATACCATCCCTCATGGAGTCGGTTTCTAACCGTTTGTGCAGACACATGCACATTTTTGGCCTGCTAGAGGTCATTTTGCAGGGCTATGGCAGTGCTCCTCCTGTTCCTCCTTGCACAAAGGCGGAGATAGCGGTCCTGCTGCTGGGTTGTTGCTCTCTTACGGCCTCCTCCACATCTCCTGGTGCACTGGCCTGTCTCCTGGTAGCGCCTCCAGCCTCTGGTCACTACGCTGACAGACACAGCAAACCTTGCTCTTGCCACAGCTCGCATTGATGTGCCATCCTGGATGAGCTGCACTACCTGAGCCACTTGTGTGGGTTGTAGAGTCCGTCTCATGCTACCACGAGTGTGAAAGCACAACCAACATTCAAAAGTGACCAAAACATCAGCCAGAAAGCAGAAAGGTACTGAGAAGTGGTCTGTGGTCCCCACCTGCAGAACCACTCCTTTATTGAGTGTGTCTTGCTAATTGCCAATAATTTCCACCTGTTGTCTATTCCATTTGCACAACAGCTGTGAAATTGATTGTCAATCAGTGTTGCTTCCTAAGTGGACAGTTTGATTTCACAGAAGTTTGATTTACTTGGAGTTATATTATGTTGTTTAAGTGTTCCCTTTATTTTTTTGAGCAGTGTATATAAAAAACTCAAATTTTAAAATGCACTATAATGTTACTGATGTATACAGTAAACATTAAACTATTTCATACAATTTCTTTAAAATATCGTTTTGTTTCTTTGTTTCTCAGATGTTGAAAATTGGTTACATGGCAAGCTGTTCATTTATATAGTGCAGCTATGAAACCTGGATAAAAAGAAAATCAAAGAAAGGTTATGAGAAATATTTATCTTAGGTCAAATGTGTAAATGTACATGACTCTTTGAGCTGTGCCTTTTAAGCAACATTTTAAGCTCTGCAACCTTTGTGACATGGTTTCCCACTCCAAATGAAGAATGACCCAGTAGGATTGTGAAAGAGACCCAGTGCACATTCACTTACCTGGTTCCTCAGCAAATAATTCTATTACAGCAAGATACACTATTATTAAATACAGTGTCTTCAGTGAACTTAATAACTGATTGATAACAACCCGATAACATATTTTCACCCTAAAGCATAACTGATGGTTTATGGACAATGGCTGCCTTACTTTCCATAACTGGGATGGCCAGAAGGGTGACCATGCTTCATGTTAGAATGGCACAGGTTAGCCCTTAGCTATGACTTGTTATAACTACAGAATGTTTAACAGATATACACACATACAATGATTTCAGAATAATATAAATAATTACAAAACATTACAGAACAATACAGTAAAATGTTAAGGGTTTAAGTGAGCATAAAGTTTATTATGTAATTTTAAAGTTCTCAATATAACGTCCTCCAGCTGTACAGACAACACCAATGTCATAGTTAAATTCATTTCCTACTCAATTGAGCATGTAGTGTCACTGTATTCACGACTCTCTCAATGTGTTTTCAGAAATCATCCAGTGCTGTTGAGAGTGGTGGCACATGAACAGAATCCTTAATGTACCCCCACAAAGAAAGGTTTTGAGGGGCAGTTGTGGGCTGGAGGTTAGGGATCTGGCCCTGTGACGGGAAGGTTGCCGGTTCGATCCCCAGGGCCGACAGTCCATGACTGAGGTGTCCTTGAGCAAGACACCTAACCCCCAACTGCTCCCCGGGTGCCGTGGATAGGGCTGCCCACCGCTCTGGGCAAGTGTGCTCACTGCCCCCTAGTGTGTGTGTTCAATAGTGTGTATGTGGTGTTTCACTTCACGGATGGGTTAAATGCGGAGGTGGAATTTCCCCGGTTGTGGGATCAAAAAAGTATCACTTAACTTAAAAAGTCACATGGCGTGAGATCTGGTGATGCTGGTGACTTTTTTTTCTTGGAGCTGTTGATGAATTCAATGATGAATCCTCTGGGCAGTTGGAGGTTCTCTACCATACTGACAGTCAGAAACTCTATGAGCCCCTCCTTCAATTGGTATGTAATTGGTTCCTAAAAATGGCACTTTGAAATAAATTAATCTTTTTGAATTGCCCTGTATATATGTGTTGTTTGCCAGCACCACTGGGCCACCCCATGAAAAAAAAGTTCATTTGAATGGGGTTGCCAGGTTCAACCTGTTTTTTGGGTCTGAAAAACTACTAGGGAAAAAGGTGTGTGGCAATAGTATAAGACAGTAATATTTGGCTGGTGTATCAAGCTAACCTTGCATTGCATTAGTAGGAACATAAACTCAGCACTGGATTCACCTCTGATGAAATCAAGCCTGCGGCATGAAACACACACATATACTCAGCTGTAAATTGGATTTATCCTACATTATAAACAATAGACATTATTATCTGTCTGGTAGTAGTGATAGTAGTTACGTCAGCTTAGCATCATATGGCCTACTTCATATAAATGTAGCTCACAGAGCAGCAATGGTTAATTTATAAATGTGGTCAAAATTCTATGAATATTACAAAAATAATATGACAGATTTATGACTTGTTCTTAAAGTGCAGAATTGTTCATACCTTCACATGCTCTTGAGTGTGTAGATTCTGTTCTTACCCAAGAACGAATCTCAAATAAGAAAACATTGATGAATGTCGGAATATTCAAAAAAACTGTAAATTTGGTTTTAAGAAGAAATTTCTTCTTAAGAACGGTTGGTGAATGAGGCTTATAGTTATTACCTGGATAACATTTTTAAACCCAGTTTCATTCTGGAACGACTGAAAGTGACATCTCTGCTGAAAACTGTTACATCACTCCACAAAGAGCATGACAGGAAACAAAAATACTGTCATAGAGATTTTGTTTAGGTGTTTTTAAACATTTTCCTGAAGTAGCAAGCCTATGTACAATAATATGTAACAATAATAACATTAAGTATTTCAACTGCAGAAATGGTGCACACTAAGTGCAGAATCAGATCTTAACTGATTCGTAGATTTTCACTGAAGTTTTCTGCAGTGAGTTGATGATAGCGGACTGTCTCACTTTGAATAAAAAGGGGGGCCATGCTTCGTGGCAATGTTTCACTGGCCACCCCTAGGCTATGCCCCTGTCCCACACAGGTTTAATTAAAAAAAACAAAAAACATCTTAATGCTTTTTGAAGAATTACACGCTTCTGTATAAGTAGTATTTAAACCAGGAATTCTCCTTACATTTTTCCAATAATAACTGTCACTTCTGTTAAGGAATTCTCCTTACATTTTTCCTATAATAACTGTCACTCCTGTTAAGGAATTCTCCTTACATTTTTCCTATAATAACTGTCACTCCTGTTAAGGAATTCTCCTTACATTTTTCCTATAATAACTGTCATTCCTGTTAAGGATTAACAAAAAATAACAAGATGAGAAAAGAAAAAGGGACAATTCAAGAAATCCTTTCTGTTACCTGTTAAAACCTGTACATCAAAATGATTACCACTAGGAACACTTACAAAAAGCTAATTCAAACATCCTCTCAAACTCTTGAGTGGCATTTCATGATTGCCTGCTTCAGTGGAATATAAATATTAAGCAATATCCGTTTTCTGATTCACATGCTTTCACTTGCACTGTTCAATACAACTTCTGCAGCTCTCTTACGCTCTTCCAGCTGCTGGATCATGTCAGACCACATGCCTCAGTGGGAACAGATGCAGAAACTCCAGGTTACTGTTGATGAATATGAAGCTTTGGCGAGGTGGTTTCAGCAGGACAGAAAACTGCGTGAAAAATCTCGAGCTTTCTCAGATGTTTTCAACACTAGAGGGCATGAAGGATTGTCTGTGTCGTCGTTGCCCTAATGTGTGTGTGTGTGTGAGAGAGAGAAAGAGAGAGAGAGAGAGAGAGAGAGAGAGAGAGAGAGAGAGAGAGAGAGAGAGAGAGAGAGAGAGAGAGAGAGATCGAGAGATCGAGATCTCACACTGATCCCAGATCACCACACACAGATGTCCCCATGTAGCATCTGCCAGATCTGCTGCGCCATCCTCCCGAACAGGAAAAGTGAAAAACTGCGGCTACTATCAAGAGTCGCTAACGTGTCACGTGCTCGCCACACCTGAACAATTTTTGTAGCGTGACCTTTGATATGAGAGAGGTGTTTTCCGCTTCTTTGCTACTGAGCCTTGTAGAAGAGAAAGGTATTGCGCGTTTTAGCGAGGACATCCGTTGTTTTGTAAAGCCAACCTGTCCAGACCTGCGTTCAAACAGTCCTAATTCTGAATTAACCGAGGAGCTTCCCAGCCAGTAAGTCTGTTCGAGCGGTTCCGTTGTTGCTTAAAAACTGCTTAAGGACTCGGTTCACCGGTAGAAAACCGAGGTTTCGTCACATTTCGTCACAGACGCACGTCAGCAAGTGAAGGAGGACTGTCCGGTAACGCTCGCTCCTCCTGTGTGAATCTGACCTCAACGCGGTGAACAGGTTTGTTTCTGTATTGCGAAAATACATGACAGAGAGCGTGCACGAGGCATATCGACTGGCAGTGCGTGCCAGAGAAGGACGGAGGGTTAACAAGAACTACGTGCCACCACAGCATGGAAAGGCTGCTCGCGCTTGTCATCCTATGTTTTACCGGCGGTAAGTACAGGACACATTACAGGACTGATGGAGGACAGTGGTGTATCTGAGAGGAAGGGTCAGTGGCAGAATCAGACCCATCACTGTCTTCAGAAAATCTGCATTAAACTAGCAGATAGAGAAATAAGGACTCACTGAAGGAAAATGAACAGAGTTATATTATACTAAGAGTTATATGAGTTACAACGTGTGATTTTAATATTGATCACAGCCTCATGTCTTAATAATCGGAAGTGTGTTGTACCTGGTTTTATCTAGCCAGTTCATTAAGTAACATTTTGATGGATTTGTACTGTGTGGCTGTTTTTTTTTCTAGATAAAAGTAAATACTTTTACTCACTTAAGTAAGTACGCAAGGAAAGGAATCTACTTTTTCCTCATTTACATTTATGGCATTTGGCAGACGCTCTTATCCAGAGCGACTTACAGTTTGATCATTTATACACAGGTAGGCGAAGGTGGTGTTAGGAGTCTTGCCCAAGGACTCTTATTGGTATAGTGTAGGGTGCTTACCCAGGTGTGGATTGAACCCCAGTCTACAGCGTAGAAGGCAGAGGTGTTACCCACTACACTAACCGACCAATTTGAATCACAGATGTTAAGTTAGTAATGACTTTTTTGTCCTTCATTTTTCAGCCAGCTTCTGTACTGCTACACTGTTTGATCAGTCACACCTCTCAGTTTAGAGTCTGAGCTTTTTATTCCTTCACAAATTTGTCATTAAAGTGTACTTAAAATCTAACCCTGACTAGTGTGTGTTGTTGGCTGAATCACAAATGCCTACCTTCTTCTGTCTGTGTAGTCCTGAAATAGCAGCTTCTACAATCAAATATTATTTATCTAATACAAAGCAATTTATATTCAGCCATATTCTGAATGATTCCCTAACTAACATTTTAGTGCACTACTGGGGGTAGAAGCCATAGTTTTGTGACCTATACAGTGTACTATATGTTAAGTAGGATCCGTTTTTCAAATTTAGCCAGTGATGCCAAGTGGTAAGACAGGTAGAAGTGAAAATGAGTGTAGGACAAGAATCTTTAATTTAGTGAACTGTGTCTGAGAGATATGTATGCATGTCATCTGTGCCTGGTAGAGATTTCTATTTCCAGCTAAAATGACTTACTGCAACAGAGGCCTTCACTTAATTGTTTCTCCCTGAATTAGCACAGTGAGAGATGCTGGCACTCTAAATTTGGTCTGTGTGTGTGTTTAAGCATCTCTGGTCACAATATGTTTCAGTTCATTTAGAACCACACAGAAACTGACTTCATTGAGGACTGAAACAGTGGGCTACTCTGGAGGAGAAAACAATATAGTAGAATAATCTGGAATTGACTGTTCGAAGAAGCAACCCACTACTATTCCCTGTAATGTTAGATAGGGAGGTTGGTTATTTAATTGTGATATTTGAAAGGTTAAGATTACTTTCTACTTTAGTCTGAAGTCTTAGGTTTGTTTGCAGTATTGCAGGAGGTGTGATGTAGATGAATGATTGTGCAAGTCTTGTAGTAAGTTGTTCCCAACATTAAAGCTGTCCAACCAGTTCCATTTCCCATGCAATCACTTTCTTCTGCTAGTGTGAGAAACAGATGGCTACTAGAGACTGTGTGAGAATTGTGCAACACTTGAGCTGATCTCTTTTTTGCCTCTTTTCATTCTCTTTCCCCACAGTTTTTCCTCTCTGTTTATACAAGGGTGGGTGATCCCTCTCTTCAAAGAGAGCCCCCTTTGTGACCCTAAGAAGGTCTTGTTTAAGTTGGTGTCTGTGAGTGTGTCTATGTGTTTATTTTCAAGCATTTTGAAGGTAGAATGGTTCTGATTTGGCTAACATAATTGCAGTGGGATTTGTCCTAGAACGGTTGATAAGATTTGAGAGGCCATGATGTCATGTATCCTGTCAAGGTTCACAAGGCCTTTGAAGGAAAATCAGTCCAAAACATTACAAATTCTTTACCATACTTAACAGTGGTATTTTTTTCTATAGAATAGGCTTCTTTTTAAACCAAATCCATCTTGAATGTTGTCAAAAATAAAAATTCATACAACCCAGTTCCAGAAGTTTTCATAGTGTCTAGCAAGCGTGTTTACATTTTCTGCTGGCACACCTTCCAGGTAGTTTGCTGTAATGGATGTGTCATCTAATTGTACTTCTGGAGTCTTGATGACCCCAAAATGCTACCATCTTATGCAAATCTTTAACTGTGATCCTCTGAGAAATTTTTGATGCTCTAACTATCCTTCTTACTGTGCATGGGGGTGAAATAAAGGTGTCCTCTTACAGGCAAGTTCACTATGGGTCTGGATGTTAGAAACATTTTATTTATTGCTCTAACATTGGATATGGGCATTTTCTTGTGTTTTAATAGCTTTTGCTTGATTGATCAAGGTCATCAAATATTTTTCATTTCATTAATGTATTCTCTAATATTCACCATGTAGGATAATAATGAATCAAATTTGGCCTCTGTGTCATCACATACTTATACCCCAGTCATTTATAAAGTCAACCCCTTAACCCCTTAAGATTTCCTGAATACTCAGGTGAGCTTGAGGTGAAATATAAATGGTAGCATGCTTCATTTACATTTTGTTCATAACAATGTCTAGGAGTTTTAATAATTGATGTGATTTTGTTAAATATTTTTAAAATTATACTTGAAGTAATTTGACTGGATTGTGCAATATTTGTTTGGTGTTAGGTTTGAACTGGGCCCGAAAAGTTTCAGTACCACCAGGACCTTTGGTGCGAGTGGAAGGTCAGACATTGTCTCTACGCTGTGAAGTATCAGACTATGAGGGCCCCCCGGAGCAGGACTTTGACTGGAAAGCCACACGAGGTTCAGAAACCATCAATGTCATCTCTACCTTTGACTCTTCATTTCCAGACCAGTCTTTAAAGGACCGGGTGATCAGTGAGGACATCAGGGTACAGAGACTGGGAGATAGCACAGTGGAGTTAAGGATTAGAGAATCCAAGGTGACAGATAGTGCAACATACACTTGCAGTACCCCCAGTACTGATTCTGTTATCAGTGGAAACTATCATGCAAACGTGCAGTTGACCGGTAAGTTTGTGGGTTCACAATTCCTTGTATGCTGTGAATACATTATTATGTGTGTTGTACATTTATGTTGGGTCTACAACAACAGAAGGTAGCTGAAGCTAGCTGCTTTGAAACTCAACAGCCAAACAAATACAATGTTCTTGTAGGCTGTGTGCGCTACTTAAGCTAGAATACATGAACGTTGGTACTCAATTAGTTCTAATCAACTGTCAGGTCATATTCAGGTGTGAATTGATGTAAAATATTATGTTCTTCTAAAAATCTAACGTTTAGATTTGCATTGCTTCACATGCTATGTAATTGGTTATATTTAAAAGCGCATTAACTAGTGTGCTAACAATACACACTTGAGGTCTGTTATCTGGATGTAATTAATGGTGCATTATTTGATATATTCTTTGCAACATTCATAATTCTAAAATAATATTTCTCAAACTGTTACCCTTAGTAGCTTATTTCAATAAAAATACTTTGTGTTCCTGCATCATGTGTACATGAAACATTTTTAGAAACCTAGTCTCAAAATATCTAGATGTCAGAAGCATTATGGTGATTCAGTCCATTTCAGATGAGCTCAAGAGAAGTCAACAGTGTTTCTGCACTTTGTTGATATATGGCTTCCACTGTGCATAACTTGGATTTGTGGATGCAGCTATGGACGTTTATAGACAACAGTTTGTCAAAGTATTCCCAAGCACATGGGGTGATATTTAGCGCAGATTTTTGTAATCCGTCAGAGGGATCAAAGTTTATGGGCATTCAGTTGTAGTTTTTGGCTTTGACTTTTACGCACATAAAAGATTTTTTTTCCAGATTCCCTGAATCTTTGTATAACATGCACCACAGAATGCAGAATTCACTCATTGAGGAACATTTTTATTATACAGTTGGCCACATCACATCTTTATAAACCCCTTTTCCAGAAAAGTCAGAACATTTTGTAAAATGCAGTAAAAACAAGAATCTTTGATTTGTTAATTTTCTTGAAATTTTATTTAACTGACAAAAGTACAAAGAAAAGTTTTCCAGTGTTTTCATGAACCAAAATGATTGTATTTTGTTAATATAACATATTTATTATATTATTATATTATAATGTACTTCCTATTAATTACACTTTTTAATTGTTTGGGAATTAAGCATATTAATATTTGTTTTGCAAGTGGAATTTTTGCCCATTCTTGCTTGATACAGCACTTTAGCTGCTCAACAGTCTGTGGTCACCTTTCTCCTCATGATGCTTTCAAAAAGAGATCTGGATTGCACGCAAGCCAGTCAAGCACACACACACTGTGTCTACGAAGCCATGCTGTTATTGCATGTGCAGAATGACGATTACTGAAATAACCCCAGACGTCCCACTGCTAAAAGTCAGGATAGTTCCCTTTGACTTTGACATGGAGAGCTCAAAGTTTGTTTTTTCCAAAAACAAGTTGAAACGTAGACTCATCTGACCACAGCACACATTTCCACAATCTTTTGGTGCTTGGACCCAGAGAAGTCAGTGGTGTTTCTGCATAGACTTGATTTATGGCATTCTTCTTACCAAAGTTCCAAAGTTCAAGTTACATTTTTTGATACTGCAGCAGACTGTGTTCAGTGACAGTGGTTTTGTGAAGTACTCCCAAGCCCAAGCCTATATTTGGCACAGTATTTTGATAGTTTCTCATGCAATGCTGTATGAGGGCTTGAAGGTCACACACAATCACCAAAGGTACACAGGTAAGCCTTAACCCATCTTTGCTTGGTTCAATAAACTTTTCACTCTTATTTTACTCCTGTCCCAGCGTTGTGGAGTGTGTTGTGGTCATCAAATTCTAAATTTGTTTATATAAAATTTAATTATTAAATCAAGGTGGTCAGCCAAAACACTTAAAAGTACTTTTTGTTAATTAGATAGTTTAAGAAAATCTGTGTCTACAAATCACCGCTTTCTGGTTGTATTTGCATTTCGCATACTGTCCCAGATTTTTTTTAGTATAAATTTATTGTGAAAATATTACATGTGGATTTCACAGGACTTGAATGTCAGTCAGCAAATCATGTTATTGTCATAATGACTAAAGAGGTTATGCAATGCTTTCCACAGTACATGGTCTATGTGAGTAGACTTTTATAAACACATTAGTAAAGTAATGATTTAGCCATTTGATACTGTGATTCACAGGTGACCAGGTATATGCCAAGAAAGCTACATTCAGTTGTGTACATTTACAAAACATTGCAGCAAAAATGTTCATACTTCCATCATGATTAAACATAAAGCAAATAAAAATGATTTCTATTAGTTCATAGCTCACATTATATTTCTCTTACAGCCACACTACCCATTACCAATGTTATATTGCAGGCGATGACTAAGTTAAATAATCTGATGTTGTAAAAAATGTCATTTACTTTGGAATGTGGGCAAGGATACTGAGTAAAGTTCCTTTGAACCAAACAATTTTTTTTTCAGATTTTAAAGAAAAATTTTAATACTTTCAGCAATTTTAAGTATAAATTCTCACTTGAAACAGTTTTTACTTTCAGAACGGTCAATGCTGGTCAAGTAGGTATTGATCTTTAGATGAATATAAGGTGAATAAGCAGGTACAATGAAGTTTAGCCAAACGTGGCAGCAGTACAGTATTTTCATTTGTTGCAAATGATGCAAAATAAAGGTACACTTTAGAAGTCTCAGTATTTAATTATAAAAATTAATTATTTGTTAACAATGCAAATGCAGTCCTTTATTGGTCCTTCTTTTAAAGTTATTATATTAAAATTCTTCTAAAGTTATTGCATTTAAAAAGACCCTAAGCTCCAACTTAAGTGTTTTCTCTCATTATTTCCTTAAGTTCTTCATAAAGCATTTAAAAATGTTTTATGCAACATGCGTGATTAATTTCCTTAGAAATGTAAATGCATGTAAAGTAAACCTAAACCTTAAGAAATCATCTTAAGGAAATCATTTTGTAACATATTTATGCAAGACTTAATTGTCCTTTCTGGATTTCAGTATGTTTAAACTATATTTTGCTACTTATGCAATTTAATATATGCTTATTACTGACCGTTAATTTACTTAGGATTTTCCTGTTTATGTATAAAAATATTTCTGCCACTAAACATGTGTGCCTGTGTATTTTTGTATCCATACATGTATTTTTTTTCCATGGACATAAATATGTCAGTACTATTCCGCACCTATGCCAAAAATGTCCTGAACTCACTTCCTTGTTATTGTTTGCTTGCAGTAATTGCTGATATGCTGGTCTTGGTCCCTGAAGCTCCAGTCTCCTCGGTCACTGAGGGCAGATCCATCAGTCTGCGTTGCAACATATCCTATGATTTCGTTGAGGGAATTTACCTGTCAGTTACCTATTCTATTAAAAAGGAGCATTCACTAGAAGAGGATATCTTTACCTTTGGACCTGATGTGGGAGTAACTGTTGGTTTGAATTTCACCCGGCGGTATGCAGATGGTGGAATGCATCTGCATATGGACAGTGGTGGCTCCTACAGCCTGGTGCTCTCTGGAGCAGTGCCTGCTGATGAGGGAATGTATGTGTGTGCTGCCAGACAGTGGACCAGAGAGCAGGGTGTCTGGAACAGGATACAGGAAAAGACAGCAGTCATGGGTCAAGTGGCCGTTGTCCCAACAGGTGAGGATGGATTGCAGAGTAGCTTTTGAGTGTATGTTTATGGGTATGTTTGTATGTGTAGAGGATTTACACTCTATTCCCTCTAGGAATAGTTTCCTTGGACATACAATTTTCAAAAAAAAACTTTATAGCTATAGAACCTTTACAATATTTACTTTATGTACACAATGTACTTTATGCCATAAAGGCTCATTACGCTCCCATGACTCATTTTCAAAAATGGTTACATTGAGAGATTTTTTTGGAAATCAACAGTGCTTCTTCTTTGCCATTGATTCTGTCACATTTTATTTTATGATTGTTTGTTTTTTCCATTTATTAAATTATTTTAGTATTGATAAAATTAGCATATGCAATCCCTGTTATTTGTTTTATCCATACAGGAAATGTGCCAGAAAATGTTACTTGAGCAATGTCATAGAAGAACCATTTTTGTTTCCCTAAATTCTGGAGCACAATAAATACTCAAAAAATAAGATATAATTACAATATAATGCGCCCCTAAATATATATCCTGCTTACACCCAGCTAACGTGTGTGTCTCATCTCCTTTGCTCATTCCATTTGTTTCTTGGTGTGATAGTTTAAAATGCTTTTTTGCCATTCTCCATTTATTAAATTTTCTTACCTTATCTGCTACATTTACTTTTTAATGTAAATTTTTTTTTCACTTTTTAGACTTTCTACTAAACTTCTGTGTTTGTTTGTGGTGAGTTAGATGGAGTTCATCAAAAAGTAAAATACTTTTTTTTCCATTTTCAGCAGTCAAATTTCTTTTAGATGTTAGACCAATAATTAATCTTAATTAATCTGTTGCCATTACAGTCTTTAGGCCTATTTTAGAAATTTTGTTCCATCAAATGCTCTCATTACCCTTCAATGTGATGAACACATCATTAATTGATGACAGAATGGATTGAATGACATAACATGCACAGTATAACAGTTATGGTACTAGATTTGTGGGAATGTAGCAATAGGAGCCTAATATATGACTAATATATTAGAGCAGGGACATACTCTCCTGAGCCAGGCTCGAAACCCTGTCACCCACATGTACAGCAAACGATATAATGGCCATTCTTCTCTAGTGGTTCAGTAAAGCAAAAGTGGTTAACGAAACACATGCATGCTCAACTCAAAAACTACTATCATGGTGATGAATAAATAAGTTCATGGAAAAAATGATATATTTAGTCATTTTTGAAAACTATTCATTTTTGTGCTTGTTGCATACCGTCAGACAAGCAATTTTGATCATAATTTATTACTTCTCATACCATTGTTACAGTATCCAACCACTTTCAAACACTGCATTTATCTTCACATTGTGCAGCCCTAGTTATACAATAAATAATACAAGTATTTAATTATCCTACAATTCTGAGAATGATGCAATACAATATATGAGTGCTAATGACTACGGCTTCTGTTTCCTTTTTTCCTTTTTTGTACTGTTTGCTAAGTGTCTGTGACTCTTCATACAGACCTGACTATTTGAGTTTACGTTACCAAGGACATCCCAGGTTACCATGTAGGCTGTGAGCGATGCTACAGAATTTAATTAAAACTGGACATATATTGAAGTGTCACAGCTCTAAAAGGCCACAGGATCCTCAGAAACCAAGATAGCATGGGTCACTTTCTCCACTGTTAATGTGAGCTAACAGTAAATTGCAGTAAAGTGTGTTCAGGATTTACAATAGTAATCCAAAAGATGTAATAAATGGTATCTGTGAGGTCTCATTTCCTACTCTGCTGAAGTGAGATTATTACTGTTTTTATATTACTACTACATTATTACTATATACACAGTATATGGCCATATGGACACCAATATTAGTTGTTGGACATTCCATTCAAAATTCATTATTATGCATTAATATGGAGTTGCCCCTTCACATACCAAAGGTTTGTGAGCTTCAGGCACTGATGTTGGATGAGAAGTTCGGGCCGGCAGTCAACATTCCAATTCATCCCAAAAATGTGCAGCTACTTGACCATGGAAACCAATTTAAAGAAGCTCCAAATGCATAGTACTTGTACTGATGTTGAATTCAGAGGCCGTTTGGAATTTTGAGCTGAAAACTTTGGAATTTTATGAAATCCTTAATTTAGAAACCTTCCTGTAAGAATAGAGGTTCAAGGATTATATATATATATATATATATATATATATATATATATATATATATATATATATATATATATATATATATATATATATATGTAAGTATCTTGTGGTTATTGTAAGTGTAGAAATTCTCTAGAAAGTGCATATTCTAAACTTTTCAATATAATTTAATAATAATAATAATAAGGTAAAAAACAACATGCATGAAGGCAGTTCTCTTCAGTGAATAAGTAAAAGTGCATATTTTTTCATTATGTATTACTGATGCAATAACAGCAATGCTAAACCGTTTCCCCTTTATTGTTTGATTTCAGCTGAATCCCTCACTGTGCAAGTCCTGGGCAACACCTTCCTCACCATAGGAGACACTCTGAACCTTACGTGCTTGGTTTCTGCAGATGACTACGCTGTCCTAGGTCTCGAGGTGACTTGGCTACTAAACGCCACACAGGTTCTCACCCATCTTGGTCGAGATGGCATAGTGGAAAAAACCTCAAATGTATTGAGCTTAACCCAAGTTGGAGAAGGCGTTTTCAGACTGGAGATTCAAAGAATTGAGCTGACTGATATGGGATTCTACTCATGCAGGGTGAGGGCTTGGGTGCAACACAGCAAGGGAAAATGGTACCAGGCCGCAGAGAAAAGATCAACCCCTGTAGAGGTGCTGGTTAACCCGAAAGGTGAGTAGAACTTGCAATATGATCACACTGCATGTGAACAGAGAATGAACTGAGTGATTAATTAGTGTAGACATGTACAGACCCAGATTAAGTGACTGACCAGAGGAAGAAAAATTAATCCATAATGGGTGTGCCATGATAATGAGATTTTAGCTCATGATGCCATAAAATTCCATTGTCTTTTTTGTTCATTGTTTGCAACTATTAGACAAGTCTCAATTAGCCAAAGTGGGGACACATTTCTATCTCTTTTGCCTGCAAGGATGACTAAAACACTGAAATGATCGATCACAGACCCACCCAATCAACAGAATATTTATTAAACTGCATTTTTTTGGGATAATGAAATTTGATTTGTTTTCTGTCACTGCTGTGTTATGGCCAATCAGATCTTTGTCATCTTATTTTCCCAGCCCATTAGTCACAGCTGAATAACTTTTGATGTCCACCATTGTGTCAAGCCTTCAGTTTGTTATCATTTCATGCCAGTGTTTGAATTTTAAACTCCAGCTACAGTCAAAAGATGCACTGGGAGAACAAGTAACAGTGAGATCCTGTGCCCAGTTTTCTACCCATCCAAAGCCAAAAACTAACTTGTCATTGTCAAAAATGGTTTGTAGCAGTTTTAGCAGTGTGCTGGAGGTTTTAACTATGTTTTCCTAGCTACGTCTTTTGTACAATAATGGCTTTACAGTAACTTTATAAAGTAGATGAAGTAAGTTAGCCAGTACTGCTCAAGCCTCAGCAGACCATTAAGGACAGCTGATGATATCTATAGTGTTTTAAGGGCTAGGTCTTTTTTTATGACCGTACTCATAGTCTATGATAAATAATAGTCAGTTAGTCATTATATTACAAGAGAAACAGAGTTTAAGTATATACAAACTTTTTAAAAGTGCCTTAAAATACTTCAGAGTGATTTTGCAAACGAGATGTATGTGTAAAAGATTTTAATGTTAGTTAAATTTTCTTCTAGAACCATATTAGCCAAAAACAATTTTAACAACCTTTATTTTTATGAGGGGTTTTGCACAGGTGTGCAGCAGAAAAGCAAAAGAATGTGGAAATAGAGGGAGAGAGACAGGAAAAAGGAAAAAAAAACAGTAGTAGAATAAGTGAGAGACAGACAGTCTGTGACAGAATGCCTGAGTGTTTGATAATGTGGATTGAGTGTCTGGTGTGGAGAGACCAGCTGAGCTTGACTGACGCTCACTCTTAGACACCCCTTTGCCCTCTTGTTCAGTTCCCAGGGTACTTCATTCTTGTCCCCAGCAACTTGCTATAAAAGGCAGCAGAGGGGCATTCATCTTGTCTGTCCTATTTGCCAGGCTAAAGAAATGAGTTATGTGACACATGTGTTCTTTCATTTGGTATTGTCTATGCAGGACCATTAGATCGTGTACATACCGCCATAGTTTGCATTCATATTCTATTTGCAAACATTGTACAATATTAATTTTCCACAATAATCAATTTGAATAGTACACTACTCTAACTTAATCTTGGAGTCTTTGTGTTTTGCCCCAATTTTTCAGAGTGCTTTCTACTCTCTATTATCTGTCTTCAGCTTACTCTGGCAATGAAATTGATGGAAAAAGGGTTTTAAGAAGAGCAGGAAGTAGGGAGGTTTGGAGCTACACTAGGCAGATGGTTCTAATGACTCAGTTGCAATGCTGTCCAAAAGCCTATCGCAAACCCACCACTACATATGGGGCTTAGTGAAGCACATTGAGTTGTATGTGTGTTTCCCACTTCTTGCCTCTCTTTTAGCCCACTGAATGTGAACATAGCATGTCTAGTGTTATCTAGTGTTTAGATTTGTCATCTATCTGTGTGTTTTTCATGGCATCTTGCAAATGAGCGTGAGGGAGCTTTTGTGTGGTTTATGCCAGCACTGCTCTGCCATGCATGCAGGCACCCAGTTGTGCAAGGAAACGGCTGACAGTGAAAGCAGCTTCACAGAGCTTTCACCTCCAACCATGCATCTTGACTCCATTGCTACAGGCAGCTAATACTGTTGTGCAAATAGCATACGTTTAATTGCACACGTGTACTGTAATTAGGTACATCTACCTAATATTGTCACAAGCTGTGCCAACAAGATAGATGTGTCTAATAAAGTGCTCAATAAGTAGACACAGTGTTTATAAACTCAGCAACACTGCTGATACACTCATATGTGCTAGTATGAGTGTGTCAGCTGCTGAAACATTCATACTAGCGCCACACCAATACTCTGCTACACCACTGCCATGTTGGTGTCATGCTGTGCTGAAAACGGTCTACCATTAAATAATATCTGGTCAGCAGTGGTCCTGTGATGGCCCCTTTCCAATAACCATTCCAGCTTGGTTGGTGTTGTGTAATGAGTGTTTGCACTGCCCTCTAAGCAGCAGACTGGAGTTTAATTTCCTGCCCTGGCTAGCACACCAAGCTATAGCAGTAAGACTACAATTGCCTTCTTCTGTGACATGATTAACTTAAGAAGGTTGCTCTGGATAAGACAATGTGCCAAAAAGGAAAATGTAAACAATTGGGTGAATGACAAACTGTGCAGCAACAGATAATCTGTATTTGTTAACCTACACAGTTTATGGAAGGTGTGCATGCTACCATAGCCAGTGACTGCAGGTACATGGTAGATGTAACTAGTACATTGGCACCTGTATAATGTCAAACCTTTAAATGTTTCCAGTAGCACATGGGACACCCCAGAAACTGAATTGTTTGAATAACTGTGTTTATGCCTTTTTCTTTGTCTTTGTTAGATCCAGCGTTCACGGTGGCTCTTGATTCTCCAGTTGTAGCGCAGTATTTAGGGGAGCCGACAGAGCTTGTGTGTAAAGTGACCAACATCTCTCTCTTCCGGTGGGAACGACTGGGTGTCTCCTGGTTCTACTCAGTAGCCTCACCTTCTAATGACCAGAGGACCACTGACATCATCGCTTCTCTCAATGAAAATGGAGCTCTTGTTCCCAGTGAGAAATACAGGAGCCGCATTGCCTCAGGACATATCGTGGTGACCCAAATGGAGCCAGCCACCTTTAAGCTCCATCTCCTCCATACTGCAAACACAGATGCAGGTGAATATGCCTGCAGTGTTATGACATGGGCACCCACTCGTCATGGAAACTGGAAAAAGTCATCAGAACATCGATCTCATGCACTGACAGTCAGATTGGCTTCCAAAGGTGAGTTCTCATTTTCATAATTTTAATTGCATGTAAAGAATTTAAATAATTTAATATTGACATTGGTCTACAATTTAATTTGTTCTGACATAAAACATTCCTTCCATCTGATGTTTTCTGTGCATTAGTTGCAATATTTATGCCACCCAGTCACATTCACGACAAAATAAAGAATGAAAAAATGGAGCTGCAAGGTTTTGATATGATCTTTAATTGAACAGTTTGCCAAGAGTACACATCAAAGGACTGAACCAAGACTAATGTGTCTATAAATTAGTTTAACTTCTATTTACAATGCACTTTAATTTTAACACCCAGCCCCACCACTTACTCTGAAAGTCTCCTTCCTCCTCATTGTCTCTTCCTCTCTCACTTCCCAGGCCCTGGAGTCAGTGTCGCAGCTCGTATTGTGCGGCCAGCAACGTCTACTGGCTCCACCTTTGAGATGGCCTGCCAGGCTAGACTTAAGAACCTCCAGGCGGGCATATCCCTTTCTGTCCTCATACTGGTCCAGGAAAGCATTGGAGCTCCCAATCGCAAACTCGCTTCCCTCAACCCTGACCTTATTCTCAAATTAGAAGATTGGCTGGAATCCAGTCGAAAGGATAGTCTAAGTTTGTTGAAGAGTGGCAGAGAGGAGTTCCGATTCCGGATCCAGGGTGTGCAGTTAACAGATAAAGGATTCTACTCGTGTGAAGTTGGTGTGTGGACCAGACAGGATAGGAACGAGTGGGCAGAGGTGGCGAAAGCAGACTCAAATAAAGTTTTGCTTACCTTTGATCACACAAGTAAGAGCTTAATACACAAATCCTTGAACTCACATTGGCTGACATCAAAATAGATATTTACTATTTTATGGGTTTGCTATGTAGTTTGTATAATAATGTATGTAAACTATATAGTTTCCTATTTTGCTGAAAGAAGAGGTTAGAGTGTTGTTCCTATTATAATTTGATGAATAATAAGAGGTTGAGAAAGTTCTGTTGTTCTGTACTATTGTGGCTATATTTTTTAAGCTTTTCTATAATTATGTAGCTCCATGAATATCGTGTGGAGACCACACATATTCACATAAATATGACAGTATAATGAAGTATTTAGCAGGATAACAGTATGTTCTAATGAGTATGCAATATAATTTACTGCTGTCTTTCTAATTTTGAAGCCATGCTTTACCTTTGTTAGAATTTAGCATTTATCCATCTTTACACTTTGATTTATATAACATAAAGGATAAAACATAGAAATGGTGCACTTTACTAGGTGCTGGGAGGATTATTGCCATGAAGGTTGTTTTCTGTGAAAATAATGGTTAAATATACCAACATTTAATAGTGTCATATTCCATAATATGTGTTTGAGACTGATCTCACTTGTAGGGAGCAGTCATGGGCTGGAGGTTAGGGAACTGGCCCTGTGACCGGAAGGTTGCTGGTTCGCTCCCCAGTGCCGACAGTCCATGACTGAGGTGTCCTTGAGCAAGAAACCTAACCCCCAATTGCTCCCCGGGCGCCGTGGATAGGGCTGCCCACCGCTCCATCCGTTTCACTTCACGGATGGGTTAAATGTGGAGGTGTAATTTCCCTGTTTGTGGGATTATAAAAAGTATCACTTCGGTTACATGGGGTGGGGGTAGAAATGAATCTGATCTGATTTTGTACTAATCATGAAATAGATATTTATTTCTTTCCTGTAAGGTAGTAAAGTGTTTAAGTAGCTTGACCATGTTAACCTATTTTCACCTGTTAAATTAAGTGATTCAATTAAAAAACACAATTTCATTTAAGCTTTAAAGTAATTTTTATATTGGTATTGGCCAACACTCAAGCTTTCAGTATCAGTATGCAAAAATTTAACATTTTTCTCAAGTAGGGACATATTTAGTTATTTTTACAAACCCATTTCCAAAAAAGCTGGGATGCTATGCAAAATGTAAATAAAAACATAATTCAATGGTGTGCAAATAATTTAAACTCTATATTTAATTGAAAATAGTACAAAGACAACACATCAAATGTTGAAACTGAGAAATTTTCTTGTTTTTTGAAAAAAAAAATGCCCATTTTGAATTTGATGCGAACAACACATTCCAAAAAAGTGGGGACAGAGGCAGGTTTACCACTGTGTTTCATCACTTCCTTCTTCTAACAACACTTTGTAACACTTTTGGGAACTGAGGAGACCAATTGCTGTAGTTTTGAAAGTGGAATGTTTTCCCATTCTTGTTTGATGTAGGATTTCAGCAGCTCATCAGTTCGGGGTCTCCTTTGTCATATTTTTCATTTCATAATGTGCCAAATTTTTTCAGTGGTGACAGGTCTGGACTGCAGGCAGGCCAGTTTAGCACCCTGACTCTTATAATACAGAGCCATACTGTTGTAACACATAGAATTAGTTTGACATTGTCTTGTTAAAAAAGACGTCGTCTGGATGGCAGCACATGTTGTAGAAACACGTGTGTGTGTGTGTGTATGTATGTATATATATATATATATATATATATATATTATATATATATATTATATGGGGCAGTCATGGGCTGGAGGTTAGGGAACCAGCCTTGTGACCGGATCAATCCCCCGAGCCTGCAGATTGGGCTGCCCAACGCTCCAGGCAAGTGTGCTCACTTCCCCCTAGTGTGTGTGTGCTCACTAGAGTGTATGTGGTGTTTCACTTCACGGATGGGTTATATGCAGAGGTGAAATTTCCCCATTGTGGGACTAATAAGGGTCTCTTAATTAATTATATATCATTCAGCATTAATGGTGCCTTCACAGTTGTGCCACTCATCTATGCCATGTGCAGGAATGCACCCCTTACCATCATGAATACTGGCTTTTAACTATGCATTGATAACAAACTGAGTGGTCTTTAGCCCGGAGGACACAGTGTCCATGATTTCTAAAAAAAAATGTAAAATGTTGATTGATTTGTCAGACGACAGAAACTTTTCCACTTGAAATGTTATTATTGAATTGTTGCACTATTTGCTTGTGCAGTCTTTCACAATGTGGTGAACCCCTCCTCATCTTTACTTCTGAAAGACTCTGTGATGCTCATTTTATACTCAATCATGTTATTGTTACCAATTAACCACAAGGTGTTTTTTAAACGTTACACAACTTTACCAGCGTTTTATTGCCCCTGTCCAAAGCTAGTTTAAACTAGTTCAAAGTGGCACTACAACCTGTGTTCCGATGTTAAGCTTTTGCCTTTACACCATTGGTAGTGTAACTCAGCAATTTAGGAATTCTTGAATCAAGCATTTGTTTGTGAAACAGTGGGGGGAAAGATTGTAGATTGTCTGCACAAAATGTTCCATACTTGTTAAACAAGTTTTTTACTTATTTGTTTGTTCTGATGGTTTTTCCAGACAAATGAATGAATTAAAGAAGTCCATCCTTGATCACTATTTTTCATTCTTATTCTCTGTAGGACCATCTTTCGAGCTATCTATCAGTTCAGACACCAGCAGCATTTACCCCTGGGAAACAGTTAAGATGGAGTGTATAGTGAGTGTATCAGGAACATCTCCCAACACAGGTAAGACATATTCGTTTATATAAAAAATACTAGATCATTTTATGTTCAGTCACTGCACATTAAACCCACTATACATTTTGATTAATGTTAGACATTTCTGAAAGAGTAGCTGGGAGCCAAGGATTAAATCAACACAAGTGTTCATTTTGGCACCAAAATTTGCCCAGAAATCATGGCCACCTGAAACAGTTCACTTTTCAAACCCCCCAAAAATGGCAGACAAACCTGCAGCAAGCAATAACTATGAAATACTTCAAAATGCTTTATATTTTAAAACTATAACAATCGATTTGCCATGTTCAAACTGGAAGCTTAGAAACTGCTCCATCTCCATGTCTGCTTTGCTGGCCTATGTTTGATGCTCTGTTTCACATGACAACTGATACAGTTTTACATTACTCTGCTAGCTTGCAAGTTAAAAAAATTAACATCTTAATAGGATGAGTAGCAGTTGGCGGAGACTTGTTTAAAAAGTAGCATTGAAATGGGACGCAGTCTCTTGTCCCTTGTTTCTACCTTGCTTCACCACTTTGTTCCTATGTCCACCTGTGTTTTGACTGTAACCTTTTCCAGTAATGGCCTTGTAAGCACTCCAGCTGGTTTACTGATACATTTAATTTACAGAGAGAAACTGTAAAACACTAAAAAGTCGCAAAGCTAAAGTCAGCTTCTCATTCTAATTTTCCTGTTCTACCTTAAATTGTGCAGCAGTTACATCCGAACAAGAAGCTGGTGAATAAGAAGCTGATTTCAGCCTCATAAAAAGTTGAATGTTGAGAGACATTTTACTAGAAACTTTTCTACTTTTGAGGAGATGTATCCTACCAGAGAAAAAGCTGCTATAGCTGAGCTGAAGCTTAAAGCAGAGCAAATTAAGTGTGCATTAATGTTATATTTATCGGCCTATACTACTACATTAGTACATACTGAGCCATATTTACAACCCCATTTCCAAAAAAGTTGGGACACTGTGAAAAAAAGAACGGAATCAGCTTAGAGCCCAGGGGTAACCCCGGTCTTCTTTTAAAATTCAAGTCCCTCCTCCAGGGCCTGAACTCTGGATGATGATTGGCCGCAGTGGGGGACGGGTCCTCTAACGATGACTGACACTGCAGCCAACCTGTAATGGAGATAGGGAACAAACGAGGGAGGGGACATACCAGCGAGCAAGCAAGAAAGGGAGAGAGAATAGAAAAGAGAAAGAAAATAACACCAGCCAGAAAAGCCCCCCCCCTTTTTTTCAGGCCCGACACGTAACAATAATAAGTAATAAAAGTTAAGTATATCCTATAATAATAGTAGTATGTGTGTGTTTGGATCAATAGCTAAGATGCCTACATTTTCCAGATTGTCTGTGAAAACACTGAAAAGTAGAATAGAATTGCACTTGCATTACTTTTTTATTTTAAGACTATAAGAAAATTTCCTGAATAACTTAAATTAAATATAATACAACAATGCAATGCTAGTCTTGACTGGCTTCAAACATTCCCAGCTGAACATAACATGCAATGTCTCACATATAAGTGACTAAAATTAGTTTGGAAAACCTTCAGTTGATTTATTGTGCACTTTAGGGCAGGCACCTCCATAAGGTATGACTAGCATGAAATAGGCAGGTGCCCCTCCAAACAATGAAGGTCAACATATGTCTCTCTCCAGAGGCACAAGGGTTTTTTGGATCCCATGAAAATATATTACATTGGGCCCCATAACCCACCACCACAGACAACGCCAACCCTGAAAATGAAACAGTTATGATAGGTTAAGGAAAAGTTGATGATAGGAAAAGATTTAAAGGTATTGAGGGGTCTTCATGTTTAGAGAGAGATAAGCCATGTTCTTACTGCTGCAAAAATTGCCTTATTTTCTTTTGTGATTGGAGCACATAAGGGAGAAGGGAAATTAGTGAACAATGCATTCTCTTTTTCTTAGAGAAGGTAATTAAAGCCAGATAGGAAATGTGAATAATCACTTAATCGGATATGGAACATCTATTGTGTGGCTATAACCTACAAAGATCCATTAAGACTGAGTCACTATATGACAGTTGCACAACTAATGTATTGTGGTAGTATGGAAATATATATGACACTGTTGTCTGTAATAACTGACAAACATATATTAGTGGAAGTACGCAACCTTGTAATCAAGTTTGCACAAGCACACAGGTGAGGGATTTTGTTGAGGAATAATCTTTTTATATGCTTTTTTGCATCTCATCTGGCATTATAAGAGAAGATCCAATACTGTTATCTTGACAATGGCAAAGTACACAAAGTATTATATGCAAGAGTACCAGTAAGGATGGCAAACATATTTTCGCTGTCTTATTAAAGCCTCATTTTGCTTTTCTTTACATCATTTGAAACATGTTCACTTTTGTGAACATGTCATGATGATTGGACTAATAGAAGTGGTCCAAACTTGCTTTTTATTTAACTTTGTTTTTATTACTTGTTTAAAAAGTTACAAGGATTTGCAACAATGTTATATACATGGCTCAATGACAAATAAGGTTTTAAAAATGTACAATTTACATTCATCTACATCTCCATCTCCATATATTTATAATCTGTGTGCATTTTATATCTTAAATATAGTAAAGCTTTAAATGGTCTGTTTCAGTTATTAAACTGTACTGGTCTGGTTACACTACTTGAGCATACTGGTTGTGCCACCTTAATTTAAAATTAAACATGCATGGACACATTTGTCCTTTAACTTTAAGTTAATACTTAATTTTTTTTCAAATAATTAAATATTATAGTAATTACGTTTCCTTGGTTTACCTGAGGTCTTGCCACCTTACCAACCATTCTAATCATGTTTAAAAAATTTTTTTTTACAATGTTTTGGAAAGGGTTATTGACCTTGGCATTCCAACATTTTATTCACTTGGGGTCATCAAAAGAAACTAAAATTATATGGATGCACAGAAAGTTTTATATATATATATATATATATATATATATATATATATATATATAAATAAAATATTATATATATATTTACATATATGTATGTATGTATGTACACATATGAGAGAGAGAGAGAGAGAGAGAGAGCGCGTCTTGTCTGGAAATTAAATAAATGAAAGTGTGGTCTCTGACTTTTGCACAGTACTTTATGTAATGATTTTATATGAAGCCCTTCATTTAATGTTTTAGAGCTCCCACAGATCAAACTCTACTAGCTGTCTGTGCCATCTGTATGTGGATTAACAACAGACAGGAAACAGCATATTAGGCAGAACAAGCACAAATCTGATTCACTGACCCTTAACTCACCTCTTTTTTCTGTGTGAATTTTGATATTGCTTTCTAAAGTCTCAAGGCAAAAATTGCACTAAACTGTCACAAGGTGGTACCCTGTAGGTTACATTTTCAGTACCTTAACTTAGAGAACATAGTTGTACCATATTATACTGAAGTTATATATTATTTTAAATGTTGTTGACTTTTTTATTTAATTTATATTGTGTTTTTTAAAAGTGAATGTGATTGGACCTTAAGGACCATGTTGTAACTGTTTGTACACTACATTGCCAAAAATATTCATTCACCCATCCAAATCATTGAATAAAGGTGTTCCAATTACTTCCATGGCCACAGGTGTATAAAACCAAGCACCTAGGCCTGCAGACTGCTTCTACAAACATTTGTGAAAGAATGGGTCGATCTCAGGAGCCCAGTGAATTCCAACGTGGTACCGTGATAGGATGCCACCTGTGCAACAAGTCCAGTAGTGAAATGTCCTTGCTACTGAATATTCCTCAGTCAACTGTCAGTGGTATTATACAACCAATTCCAATGAAGTTGGGACGTTGTGTAAAACATAAATAAAAACAGAATACGATGATTTGCAAATCTCCTGGCAACCGCCAAACCCAGACTCGTCCATCAGATTGCAAGATAGAGAAGCGTGATTTGTCACTCCAAAGAATGTCTTCATTGCACTTTACACCACTGCATTCGACTCTGCATCGCACTCGTTGATGTAAGGCTTGGATGAAGCTGCTCAGCCATGGAAACCCATTCCATGAAGCTCTCTACGCTATTCTTGAGCTAATCTGAAGGCCACATGAAGTTTGGAGGTCTGTAGTGACTGACTCTGCAGAAAGTTGGCGACCTCTGCGCACTATGCGCCTCAGCATCTGCTGAGCCCACTATGTCATTTTCCATGGCCTAGCACTTCATGGCTGAGTTGCTCCAAATCATTTCCACTTTTTTACAACCCCAATTCCAATGAAGTTAGGACGTTGTGTAAAACATAAATAAAAACACAATACGATGATCTGCAAATCCTTTTCAACCTAAATTCAATTGAATACACTACAAAGACAAGATATTTAATGTTCAAACGGATAAACTTTATTGTTTTTTTCAAATATTCACTGATTTTGAATTTGATGCCTGCAACACGTTCCAAAGAAGTTGGGACAAGGGCAACAAAAGACTGGAAAAGTTGAGGAATGCTCAAAAAACACCTGTTTGGAACATTCCACAGGTAAACAGGTTAATTGGAAACAGGTGAGTGTCATGATTGGGTATAAAGGGAGCATCCCTGAAAGGGAGCATCCACTTTGTGAACAACTGCATGAGCAAATAGTCCTACAGTTTAAGAACAACGTTTCTCAATGTGCAATTGCAAGGAATTTAGGGATTTCATCATCTACCATCCATAATATCATCAAAAGATTCAGAGAATCTGGAGAAATCTCTGCAAGTAAGCGGCAAGGCAGAAAACCAACATTGAATGCGCGTGACCTTCGATCCCTCAGGCGGCGCTGCATTAAAAACCAACATCATTCTGTAACGGATATTACCACATGGGCTCAGGACACTTCAGAAAACCACTGTCAGTGAACTCAGTTTGTAGCTCCATCTACAAGTGGAAGGAAAAACTCAAAACTCATGCAAAGCGAAAGCCACATATCAGCAACACCCAGAAATGCCGCCAGCTTCTCTGGGCCTGAGCTCATCTGAGATGGACTGACACAAAGTGGGAAAGTGTCCTGTGGTCTGACGAGTCCACATTTCACATTGTTTTTGGAAATCATGGACGTCGTGTCCTCCAGGCCAAAGAGGAAAAGGATTGTCCGGATTGTTATCAGTGCAAAGTTCAAAAGCCAGCATCTCTGATGGTCCACTGGACTCGAGAACAGTGGAGACATTTTCTGGAGTGACAAATCACGCTTCTCTATCTTGCAATCCGATGGACGAGTCTGGGTTTGGCGGTTGCCAGGAGAACAGTACTTGTTGGACTGTATTGTGCCAAATGTAAAGTTTGGTAGAAGGGGGATTATGGTGTGGGGTTGTATTTCAGGAATAGGGCTTGGACCCTGCTTAATACTTCAGCAGACCAAGAGATTTTGGACAATTTCATGCTTCCAACTTTGTGGGAACAGTTTGGGGATGACCCCTTCCTGTTCTAACATGACTGCGCACCAGTGCGCAAAGCCAGGTCCATAAAGACGTGGATGAGCGAGTTTGGTGTTGAAGAACTTGACTGGCCTGCACAGAGTCCTGACCTCAACTCCATAGAACACCTTTGGGATGAATTAGTCTAGAGATTGCAAGCCAGGCCTTCTCGTCCAACGTTAGTGTCTTACCTTACAATGCACATCTGGAATAATGGTCAAAAATTCCCATAAACACACTCCTAACCCTTTGTGGAAAGCTTTCCCAGAAGAGGTGAAGCTGTTACAGCTGCAAAGGGAGGGCCGACATCATATTAAACCATATGGATTAAGAATGGCATGTCATTCAAGTTCATATGTGTGTGAAGGCAGACAAACAAATACTTTTGGCAATATAGTGTACATTAGGGGGCAAAAATCAACCTGTATAGTAACATTTTTACAATGACCATGTCCGAAGACATAAGGGCAGAACACATAACAAACACCAATTCTATCTTGTATGTCCATCTGATTTACTTGCATCTAGTTTATAGAAAATAAAATAACCACATGTTTTTAGTTAGCTGAATTTAAAGTTGAATTCATCAACTGAATCCTCACAGAGAAGTATGGTTAGTGAAGAATGATCATCTTGGAAAAAGTACATTGCCATGAAACAATTTTCCTTCTCTAATATCCTGAGGAAAATCCAGTTTTTCTGCTCAAGATACTGTATATTTATATTAAATGTTGACTGATGATTTCCTACAGACTTTGAGTTGTTTTTTTTTTGTGGATGGGTATAGTGTAGGGAAACACTGACAAAACTGTACCATGCCTGTTGCGTCTTCAAATAAAGTTTAGTGGCTCCGTATGGTTAAATTTCCTTCCTCCTTTTTATGTTTGATCTGATCAGAATGGGCCTGCATTAAACAAAAATGTAAGGTTTTCTTTGAAAAGCTCATCCATTATTCATTTAATTTCTTTCTGTTTCAGACTGAAGGTTATAAGATGTGCAGGCATTTTAGAAACAACACATGCAAGGCTACTGTCACATATTTCCACAAATGATAATGATTTCATGTGAAAGTGCTTTGGAGAATGTTTATATAGACAACCACATGTTTTATGTGGAATTTCATGTACTTGTCAAGCAACTTTAAATGAATATGTCTGTAAATGTCTAACTATAATATACATCCAGTCAGATCTAGACAAACATTTGACTTACACACATCAATTTATGTCTCAGAATTTACCTCAGAACCTCCTTACTGTGATCCTTGTCATGGTCCCTTCTCAGTGGCTCTATAAACATCTGTCTATAAAAAGTCTCTGGCTGTCTTGATCATCTTTATCATTACTGTAACGTAAACTTTTCAACAACTTTTAGAGTAGTCAGTAGAGTCAGTGAGCTTTGTTCATAGCATTGTTAACTGACTGTTTTTACTGTAAATACTGTACATTTTTTCACAAATCTCTCTCATAATCCAGATGATGTGGCATATGAGATACGGTGGTATCTGAGTCCATTACGGGGATCAGACAGTCTCACTCTATTGGCCAGTATGGATCGCTGGGGCATGGTAAAGAAAAGTCCTCGTAATGATTCCAGCGACTGCAGTCTGGAGCGCCTGAGAGCCCAAAGATTTACCCTCAACATTCATGGGACCCAGGACAGTGATGCGGGCGAGTACTACTGCACTGCCACGCCTTGGATACGATCAGGCATATCAGGAGTCTGGAGCAAGGAACCTGACCTCATATCTAAGCGGGTCTTTCTGAATGTCAAGTTCGCATGTGAGTAGAACATTTTTCCCCGTTCTTCTTGATTGTTGATGATTCAATTCTTTGAGATTTAGCTCCTGGACCAAAACCCACTAAGGAAGAATGAGAATGCATAAACACTTGTGGACAGAGAGTGAAGACAAGGCAACTGTTTGCTCTCAACTGACCAGCTAGCATTTAGCTTGATAAAGATTTTTTTAAATACCCTATTGTTCATTAGTCACTTGTCATGTAACAAAGAAAATTAAGCCAAGCCCTGTTATTAAATTAGTGATAAGTAAAACACAATAAATATTAGTCATCTTTGTATATATGTTCTCGTATATAAGTACACCTATTTTTATCTACACTCTGTCTATTTTATTTGGGTGATTGCACATTGTCAGCACTGCAGTGACACTGATGTGGTGGTGCTGTGTTAGTGTATGTTGCACTGGTACCAGTGGATCAGACACAGCAGTGCTGCTGGAGTTTTTAAACAAGTCAAGTCAAAGTTTATTTTTATAGTGCTTTTTACAACAGGTGTCGTCACAAAGCAGCTTTACACAAAAATCCAGGCCCAAGCTCCCATGAGCAAGCCAATGGCAACAGTAGTGTTCTGGCCCTGCCATTGTAATAGTGACCCCTAGTGTACAGCATAGGAAGTGGGGCACAGGAACTTTGGGTTAGTAGAGGAAATGGGAAGTAAATTCAGTGCTGCCTGCATATAGTGCTTGGAGCTGGCTGTGTGAATAGCTAATCCTGCACCATCTATGTACAACAGCTCATAAAAGAGGCAATATCTGTGAGCAATCTTGATACAGACAGCTGTATCTTTGTTTCTGCCTTGTTATTTAGACTTGGTGAATGTATGTCTTGATAGATGTTTGCACTCTCTATGGATCACAATCTATACTGCGTAGCATATGTAGTTCTAGTAGCAGTTTGTCTTTACTGTTTGAGTCGAATTGATGTAGTTGTAAGAAGCTCATTGTATCTTAATATTTTTGTTCTCTTTTAAGTTTAACCGTTTAACACAAGAAACATCTGAGTAAAGTCTTAAGCAAACAGCATATTGTTTCCCTGGATTTATTTGGATGACTTGTTTAGTTGACTGGATAACTGAGTACAACTACATTCAGTAAGGCCAGTACAAGTGGCAAGGATTAATCCCCTAAGAGCAAGAGGAAGAAACCTTGAGAGGAACCAAGACTCAAAAAGGGAACCCATCTTCCTCTGGTCAACACCAGATAACAAAGAATGTTAGTATAACAATCAAATCTAAAATATTAAATAAAATATTAAAATATAGAAATGAGGAAAAACAGGTGAAGTGATGGTTATAATTAAATTGTTTGAGTCTGTTTAGCAGCAGTATCATCAGAAAGGTCAGTTCATGCAGATGAGGTTTACACAGTGTTGTACAGCGTGGTTAAAACGGTCCAGAAGGCTGGCGAGTAGTGTGTACCCGATCAAGGCAGAAGAAGCAACAGCATCAGACTGCATGGGATGGGCAGTTATTTAATTGGGCAAAGAAAAAGAAAACACACAGAGAGTTAGTTCTGTAAAGAGTGACTGATTACACCATACAAAGTTAACAGAGTGCAGCAGAGACTCCAGCAGGTCTGGTTATTACAGCCTAACTAAGAGCTAGAAAGCTAACAGAGACATGAGGATCCATTTACTTACTTCCTACTCTATTAGACTCCACCTTGAAGATGTAAAGTCAGAGACAATAGCTCATCCATTGCTGCATAGTTGGCTAGATATTTTTGGTTGATAGAGTTTAAAAACTCCAGCACTGCTGTGTCCAATTCATTCATACCTGTGCAATACACTAACATGGCAGCACCACATCAGGGTCATCGCAGTGCTGAGAATGATCTACCACGCAAAAACCTGATTTGTGGCAGTCCTGTGGAGGTCCTGACAATTGAAGAACAGGGTAAAAGGGAGCTAACAAAGTATGCAGAGTAACAGATGGACCACAGTCTGTAATTGTAGCAATACAAAGTGCACCTATATGGTATACAATGTGTACATTCACACACTACACTCTTACTGAGCACTTTATTAGGAAAACCTGTACACCTGCTCATTCATGCAATTATCTAATCATCCAGTCATTTGGCAGCAGTACAGTGCATAAAATCATGCAGATACAGGCCAGCAGCTTCAGGTCATGTTCATATCAAGCACCAGAATGGGGGAAAATGTGAGCTCAGTGATTTTGACCATGGCATGATAACTGCTGATTTCCTGGGATTTTCACACAGTTTTCTCCAGACTTTACCCAGAATGGTGCTAGAAAGAAAAACATTCAGTGTGCAGCAATACTGCAGACAGCAATGCCTTGTTTGTGAATACAGACCATATCTTGGTAAGTGAGATAATGAGAGGAGGGGAACTCTGAGGAATTTTGGGCTAGAGTTCAGTACGGCTTCTGTGGGTCACGAGACGGTCGACCCCAAAACATTCCAGATTAGATGGCAGCCAGCCGTTCGTGTGCTTGACAGAGGTCCTGGATTTGTGTTCGCATGTAGCCATGGTAAGACCATCGTCCGAGAAGTTGGACCACGTGTTTGGGGAGCCTTTGGCAAGTAGCAGAGGAACCTGCCCTGATTCTGAAGGAATGAGCGGAAAATCATTCTGGAGGGTAACCAGATAATGAGAGAACTGGGCGTAAGAGTTTGTGGTTTCTGTGATGATTGGGTCTGATTGCTGGGTGTTTTGAGGGTGCCTGAGTTGGAGTAGCTGTGTCAGAGGTTCATATTGGCTGAGATAAGAGTTCATTTTAAGTACAAATTTAAAATAAATTTAAGTACAAAGGAATGCTTTTACCAAATTGGTTTGTTTTGCTGTGTTTGATATTATAGATCATAGTATGAGTTTAACATGGTTAAGTCTGATAGGCAGGGATGAAGAGCAGGGTTGAAAGTTTCTGTTTGAGCTGCATATTCTGAACATGTCAGGAATCCAAAGAAAGCGAGGAAAAAGAGGGCTTCTATTGGCACCACATCAATGTCAAAACTAGGGTCCGCAAAAACACAAGATGAAAAAGTAAAATTATCCCTCCCGCGAGCGTAAAAGTGAAACTTGTGAGCACAGAAAGAAGTCCTGCATGTGTATTTATCATCATATTATGCTCAAACTGCCTTTTTGCCCCCCATTCTTAAATGTTTTTTTCCTTCTCAATTCAATAGTTGTGCTCGCACGACGTGAATTTCCTTTGATTGTTTTATGTGAAATTTTTGTCCTCGCGTATTGGATTGGGGTGGTTTTGACAGTTTGGGGGCGGATATGGGGGCTCATGGCCATTTCTTTCAATGAATGCTATTGGCTAATGGCTCCTGGTGTTGTGGCTGATGATGCTCACCTGTGCCTTATTTCTCTGAAACTCGATTATTATGGGCAACACTGGATAGTTGTGTACATCCTGTGGACGAAACCAGTCCTGCGTGTTCATTGATGCAAAAAAAAAAAAGAGACGAGTAGATCAGACTGAAGTGAAACAAACAAAGTTTTATTACAGAATTCTGGAGAGGTTACAAACAGAGAACATGCATCATGTATCTCCCAAGTAAGATCTAACCCCTTCTCATCTGACTCCCTTTTTTATAGTCGCATGACAGCTCCTCCCTTACCCAAGATATCAGTAGATTCCATCAAGCCTCCAATGTGTGCGTTAGCACATCTCACCAATCTATACCATAAAAGTTTAAGCATGTGCCCGAGACGTGAGCGCATCTGCAACGGTCAGCTCAAGGTATTTCCTGTGTTTATCAACTCCCCCCGCTTTCCAAACAATGGCTCTGCTTATCTGACAGGATGAAACACATGTGTGGTGTGCTAATCCCAGTGTCTACTACTATCAGCTTCGAGGTATTTCCTGTTACCTGACGTCCTTGTGCATTCCACATACCCTTATGTGCTGACTCTTAGCTCTTATCTATTCCAGCCTTATAATTGAACAATATGACCATTAAGCTTTCAATGCTAAACATAAGCTTTCTTTAATAAATCTTAAAAGAGTAATATGAATAATAGGTTTGATTGCAACCAGAATCCACTAAGGCTTGATATGTACCCCCTTGAATACTCACTGGTATGCAGTAAGTTCCAGCACGATCAGGGGAGGTGGCCTGGTCGACATGGGGACCCTGACCAATGTCCCGACCTCCATGTGGTGGTACTGGTCCTGGAAGTGTCTGGGCTTCCCACATCACCAACACACCTGCCCAGGCTTCACCCCAGCTACTGTAGATTCAGCTGTTGCCCCCTGTACAGAGAGAGAAGGGAGACCGATGAGTAGCTGCCGGGGTGTAACGGGAGGTAGAAGGGGGGGTGGGGTGTGGGGAAAGCGAGAGAGTGAGGGAATGGTTTGGGGACTAGAGCTCCCTTTTTTCAAGGAGCAGGAATAGGGAGAGACAGAGAAGGAGAGAGAAGTTTGGGGGTGGGGGCTCCTGCCCCCGAATACGCCGCCATGTGTGCCTCTGCCAGCTTTGTGGCCTCGTCCAGCGATTCCGGTTGGTGGCACTGAACCCAAGCTGCTGTCTCCTCGGGTAAGCAGGTGATGAACTGCTCCAGCACCACCAGGTCAAGGACCTCCTCGGAATCGCGCTCTTTTGACAAGAGCCACCTCCTGCAGGAATCCCGGCGTTGTTGCACCAGAACAAAGGGCCGGTCAAACTCGCGGAGTGTCAGCATGCGGAATTGCTGACGGTGTTGCTCCGGAGATCGACCAACCTTCTGAAGGACGGCCTTTTTCAGCTCGTCATACTCCAGCTGGGCTTTCCCCCCTTGAGCAGGGGCAGCATTCAGATGGCCCGGTCCTTTTTCGCCAACCTCGAGTATCCTGCCGCTCTCTCGAAGAGCTCCATGAACACTTCCGGGTCGTCCTGCGGAGTCATCTTCGAGATGGAGATGGTCACTGGAGGTGGAGTACTGGTGGCGGACAACATACTCCAGAGAAGCTTCCTGTTCACCTCCTGGCACTGAGCCAGGGCTTCGAAGCGGGCCTGGTTTTCTCTATAAGTAGGATGGCAGAAACAAGGCGCAGCTTAGCATCATCAGCTACTTAGCCCGCTGGTTCAGCCAGATGGGCTTCTCCATCCCGCATTTTACACTCGGCCATGCCCCCTTCTCCGCAGTGAGTAAGGTTAAAAGCACTAAAGTCTGATTTATCTAAATTATAAGAATAATTTAATAGTCAAGCTTAATATTGTTAACCTTTTAGTATCATGCTGGTAGTGCTTATCCATTTTGTTTAAACTTAATCTGTCTGAAGTGTAATGTTAGGGTTAGGGTTAGGGTCCTATAAAGACAGAAAAACTGAAGAGTCTGAATGATGTTTAATGCCTGAAGAGATTAATGCCTCTTAAAGCTTGCTCACAAACTTTTTACATGACATGGTTATAAATACACTGCCTATTGCTTGAGATGTTTTCTGATAGTTATGTGAAAGTTTTGCCCTAAAATGTATGTTAATACTTTTGTTTTAATCCATTCATGGTGAATGGATACATGCAGGGTATTATGGGGCAAAACAATTCCCAAAGAAAACATATTTTTTGAGATTTATAACTACCATCATCAACATTGCATATAGAATTCGGAAGACATGGGAAGGTTCACTAGTGGTTTTTATTAAGGTAAATAAGTAAAAAAAAGGCTGTGGTTGTATTGTAGCCATCATGACTTCTGGTTTCTATCACCACCACTGTAGAGAAATATGACTTGGTAAGTTTCTCTTGAATGTTGCATTTCACATTAAACCAGTATGAATTACTTTGTTCACATCTCAAACATTTATTTATGTAGAATTTGTAGAGTTACCTTTTAAGGCAGATTAAATGCAGCCATGGTATGAATTGAGAGAGTGAAAAATGAAGTAATAAACAAGAGAGGTGCCCTGAGAATTTCCAAAAGACCACTGTTGGCAAACGTCACAAAAACTGCTTATTGTGTTGATGACTATCAAAAGGTCAGACATTCAGACACATACCATCATATATCAAAATACTGTTTGTTTTATCTCTGATCTGTCCTGGCTACAGTTAACTGATATTACAGTTAACTTAGCCAGCTACTACACCTGGCTAGTTGGCTCAAGCCAAATGGCTGTAGTGTAGCTTGATACTTTAAGAGACAAATCAACTATACCAGGGGCATCCAATCTTATCCACAAAGGGCTGGTGGCTGCAGGTTTTGGTTGCAACAAAGCAGGAGCACACATATGAAGTGGTCTGAAGACTGAGGCTGACTGATTAAAAGGCTGACTGATCAAGAGTGGAGTCAGGCATGCTCTGCTTGAGTGAAACGAAAAACCTACACCCACACCGGCCCTTTGTGGACTGGACACTCCTGAACTATACACTGAAGCTAATAACAAGAGTATTAAAGATACAAAATTTTTATTGTCGATGCTTTTACACAATTTAAGTTGCAGATATTTTGTTGCTAATTCCACTTAATCGTAGCTATTAGCTAAACTAACATTACAGTTCATACAGATTAAGTTTAAACAAAATGGATAAGCATTACCAGCATGATACTAAAACGTTAACGATATTAAGCCTGACTATTAAATTATTCTTATAATTTAGATAAACCAGAGTTTAGTGCTTTTAACCTTACTCACCTGCTGACCTTTGTGTTTGTCTGCCGTGTTTGTTTTCTGGACAGGGGCTTTTTGTACTGTGTGGTCACCCATAACACCAGGAGCCATAAGCCAATAGCATTCGCTGACAGAAATGGCCATGAGCCTGCCCCCAAAAGTCAAAACCACACCCATGCCTGCCCCAAACTGTCAAAACCACCCTCAATCCAATACGCAAACACAAAAATTCCACTTGAGCACAGAAAACAGTCGAAGGAAATTCACATGTTGCATGAGCACAACTTGTGGATGGAAAAAAGATATGATAGATACACATGCAGGACTTTCTGAGCTCACGAGTTTCACATTTACACTCACGAGAGGGATATTTACACACGAATTGTTAAAACTTGCAAGTTTATATTTTTCATCTTGTGTTTTGGCGTCCCCTAGTTTTGACATTAATTTGGCGCCATAGCTTCTAATGTAGTGGATAATTCTTTGGGGAAGAGACCACCGCAGAGTGTCTGAATGCAGTGGTGGAGGGTATCAGAGGTTAAGGGCAGCTGACGTGGTGGAAGGTGAGGTTCGTTTCTTTGGATTCCTTTTAGTAAAAGTATGATCTGAGGGTGATTAGCCGTTGTGTGGTGGGTTCTGTTGATGAGCTTCGTAAAGAAATTGATCCCAGCTAAATAGACTCTTAAGGTGGAAGAGTGAATGGCTAAATGTGAACTGGCAAATGTGAGGAAAGCAGCTGTCATTGAAAGATTGTCTGAAAAGAGTGACATGCTGTGGAGTGCATGGGAACACTGGAAAGATTTCCATCCAGACCAGTAGGTTGACAGGGTACAGGGGGCAACCACGCTTAGGATTGTTTCTTGAGCTTGGAGGAGGAGGTGAAAGAACCTGCTGGTCAGTTGGAGGATGGAGTCTTAGTATGGAGGAGTCAGTGTCAGATGATGCTCTGCTTGAGGTTCCAAGGCTTTGAATTTCTGAGAAAGAGAGCCAGTATTGGCATTCGAATGGCCTGGCATGTGAATGGCTCAAAGAATAAACTGACGTTGGATTGAGTGCCAGGTAAGGCGACATAGGAATGGCTATTTCCTATGTTATGTTCCTATGTTCCTAGTTTTAGGGATTCAAAAAGTCCTTTGTTGCTTATATGTACAACTGTGCAGTTGTCGGAGTGGATGAGAATCACTCATCCACTCATGTCCCCAGAGGAGTACAGCAATGACGACAGGGTAGAGTTTCCACAAGGCGGAGGAATCTCTTGATTCACGGGAAGGCAAGGCAAGGAGAAGAGAACCAGTGGCCACCATAGAAGCCACCAAAGCCTATCAAGGGAGCTGCATCGGTGAACAGCTGCAGATTTTCAGGGACTAGGCTAGCGTTTTCATAGAAGAAAGATGCCATTCCATTTTTGGAGGAGGAAGAGCCAGAAGCGGAGTAGGAGCGGGAGCTTTGAACAACGAGGCTGCAGCACAAATTTTGACAGGGCAGTAGTAATGCTATCCAGCTTATCAGGTGGAAGGGAAGCCTTGAATAAGAGTCCAGCTCAATGCAGAGGAACTCAAGAGATGTAGATGTGTTCTCGGGAGAGAGGGGGACAACGAGGTGCTGAGAAGCAGAGGAGAAAGTATAGAGACCATACGCAGTTGGGGAAGAAGGGGAGACCACCACAAGGAAGTCATCGAGATGGTGTAGCACATAGACTAGTCTGCAAACATTCAGCAAGATCCAACACAAGGCTTCAGCCAGGGTATTGAAAATCTTGGGGCTGACGTGAACCGCAAAGTAGAATTTTCCTTCCCAGCAAACTCCAAACACATGCCAAAAATCGGGGGTGCAGAGGGAGGATCTTAAAAGCTGAGGCAATGTAAACCTTGGCAAGCCAAGCTCCACAGCCAGCCTGTTTGATATAGCATTATCTACACTAGTATAGTGGAGAGAGAAATCAGAGCTAGGCACGAGGCTGTTGTTGGATGGTTCAGAGGAGCCATGAGGTACAGACAAATCGATGAGGCATTTCTTGCCAGAGTATTTGCCGATAGGATTGACGTGATAGGTAGAAAGGAGGTGAAGAGAAAGGGCCGATCATGAAACCCTCAGAAACTTCTTTGGTCAAAAGGGAAGACACGACATCAGGCTCGGACAGAACCAAGAAAGGGAAGGGGCAGGAAGCACGGCGAGGCCTGGAGAAAAGTCGAAGATAAGGCCATCCAGCAGATAAGAGATGAAGGAATGATCGGTATGAAGGGTGAGGTCAGCAGTGAGAGCAGGGACACTGACAGGAGTAAAAAGTTACCAGAGTAGTCATTTGGGCCCAAACTTAGGAGGGTGAAGGGGACATCCAGACCTGGAATGGCCTGGCCACAATGAGAGCAGACATGGGGCAACTTGCATAAAGAAGTAAATCATCCAGCGGAGTTGAAATTGTTACAGACCATTCTGCCCCCAAGGAAAAGCAAACACTACTCACGGCTGTCGTGGGAACTATAGGTCATAAAGGTAAGGGTGGGGGCTGCAGTGGGAGCAGGGGGCACAGCTGGACGGGGAGTGGGAGTGTGCAGAGCAACGAGAGAGCCGGAGGAAGCAGGGTGAGACGAGCAACCACAGAGTTCACAGGAGAGTGTGGTCCGACCAGCGAAAACATGCCAGTAGAACTCAAGATCCAGGTAACCCCAATATGTAGAAATGTTCCACTGCTGAAGACGGGCCGATGCACGGGCCAAGAAAGGACGATGGTAATTATAGAAACCTGACTCTCCGAAATGAACAGCAAGATCCAAGATGATGGAAAGATGGGAAGCCTAGATGGGAAGGCTGAACAGATGACATCACGGTAGATGGAAAAAGTAAGGGCGAACTCAGGAACAGTGAGGATCTTGGAGGTGCAAGGTTTGGCAGACTTTAGGGTAAGAGAAACATCGCCGGTGTCAATGGTGTGGGGAACACCTGAGGTAGCAGAGGGGTGAAGCAATGAGGGGAGACTGATGTCCACACCTTGGCGGATGAAGCGCCAGAGCCGGGGGAGCCTTGGAAACCACGGGAATTCTCAGCTCTTGACAGCCACATCTTGTTTGTGGAGACCATGCTGGAGTGGGCGGTGGATCAGTGGGTGAACGCCGTACGAGAGCCGCTGTAGTGAGATGAGGAGCCACTCCATTTGACGTCAACAGACAGTGATCAGAATGGTTTGAGCTGACAAAAAGGCTATGGTAACTCATATCTCTTCTGTAATCCTTTAGGTGGATGGGCTAACTACAACAACAGAAGACCACATTCCACTTTTGGCAGCCAAGAATAGAAAGCTGAGGCTGCAGTGGGTACACGCTCACCAAAACTCAGTTCTTCATGCCATGGATTCCACAAGATGCAGATTTTTCAGGTGTACTTTCATGCTGCAGATCTGACTGGGAAACCCACTGAAGAACACTAAACTCATTGTCATGTTCATAAAACAAGTTTGAGATACTTTTTCTTTGTGACATTGTGCATTATCATGCTGGAAATAGCCATTAGAAGACGGGTAAACTGTCATTAATGCACATGGTCAGCAACAATATATAAATAGGCAGTGGCATGATTATTTTGTGGTCACGGGCCCAGAAAGTGACAAGAAAACATTCCCCACAAAATTATACTACATCCACCAGCCTGCACTGTTGCCCCAAGGCAAATTGAGTCCATGGATTTTTGCTGTTGGTATCTATTGACCTCTCTCGTGTTCTGTTCCCTGTTTTATCTTTCTTGCACCATTCTGCGTAAATTCTAGAGACGGTTGTGCATGAAACTCCAAGCAGATCAGTAGTTATAGAAATACTCAAACTATCCCATCTGACACCAACAATCACACCACAGTCAAAATTACTGAGGTAATATTTCCCCATTCTAGTGAATGATGTGAACATTACTTGAAGCTGCTGGGCTGTTTTATGCACTGCAATTGTGCCACATGATTGGTTGATATGACACGTTAAAAAGTAGTGATGAGAATTTAGAGTAATTTTGTGGTTGTGTGTGTGTGTGTGTACATATATATATATATATATATATATATATATATATATATATATATATATATATATATATATATATATACACTTACTCGACATACAGTGTATCACAAAAGTGAGTACACCCCTCACATTTCTGCAGATATTTAAGTATATCTTTTCATGGGACAACACTGACAAAATGATACTTTGACACAATGAAAAGTAGTCTGTGTGCAGCTTATATAACAGTGTAAATTTATTCTTCCCTCAAAATAACTCAATATACAGCCATTAGTGTCTAAGCCACCGGCAACAAACGTGAGTACACCCCTAAGAGACAGTTCCTGAAGTGTCAATATTTTGTGTGGCCACCATTATTTTCCAGAACTGCCTTAACTCTCCTGGGCATGGAGTTTACCAGAGCTTCACAGGTTGCCACTGGAATGCTTTTCCACTCATCCATGATGACATCACAGACCTGGTGGATATTTGAGACTTTGCGCTCCTCCACCTTCCGCTTGAGGATGCCCCAAAGATGTTCTATTGGGTTTAGGTCTGGAGACATGCTTGGCCAGTCCATCACCTTTATCCTCAGCCTCTTCAATAAAGCAGTGGTCATCTTAGAGGTGTGTTTGGGGTCATTATCATGTTGAAACACTGCCCTGCGACCCAGTTTCCGGAGGGAGGGAATACTTCTGCTTCAGTATTTCACAGTACATATTGGAGTTCATGTTGGAGTTCCCTCAATGAAATGTAACTCCCCAACACCTGCTGCACTCATGCAGCCCCAGACCATGACATTCCCACCACCATGCTTGACTGTAGGCATGACACACTTATCTTTGTACACCTCATCTGATTGGTTCAGATGGTCTCAAGCATGTGTGGCGGCAAACAAATTAATCTTGGTCTCATCAGACCATAGGACATGGTTCCAGTAATCCATGTCTTCAGCAAACTGTTTGCGGGTTTTCTTGTGTTCAGACTTCAGAAGAGGCTTTCTTCTGGGGTGACAGCCATGCAGACAAATTTGATATAGTGTGCAGCGTATGGTCTGAGCACTGACAGGCTGACCCCCCACCTCTTCAATCTCTGCAGCAATGCTGACAGCACTCCTGCACCTATCTTTCAAAGACAGCATTCGGATGTGACACTGAGCACGTGCTCTCAGCTTCTTTGGACGACCAACACAAGGTCTGTTCTGAGTGGGCCCTGCTCTGTTAAAATGCTGGATGATCTTGGCCACTGTGCTGCAGCTCAGTTTCAGGGTGTTGGCAATCTTCTTGTAGCCTTGGCCATCTTCATGTAGCGCAACAATTCGTCTTTTAAGATCCTCAGAGAGTTCTTTGCCATGAGGTGCCATGTTGGAACTTTCAGTGACCAGTATGAAAGAATGTGAGAGCTGTACTACAAATTTGAACACACCTGCTCCCTATGCACACCTGAGACCTAGTAACACTAATGAGTCACATGACATTTTGGAGGGAAAATGACAAGCAGTGCTCAATTTGGACATTCAGGGGTATAGTATCTTAGGGGTGTACTCACTTTTGTTGCTGGTGGTTTAGACATTAATGGCTGTATATTGAGTTATTTTGAGGGAAGAATAAATTTACATTGTTATATAAGCTGCACACAGACTACTTTTCATTGTGTCAAAGTGTCATTTTGTCAGTGTTGTCCCATGAAAAGATATACTTAAATATCTGCAGAAATGTGAGGGGTGTACTCACTTTTGTGATACACTGTACAAGCACTCAACCACAAAATTACTCTGAAAATTCTTATCACCGCTGTTTATTATGTACCATGTTGATGTTTTGCATCACAAGATCATACTTTATTTAGTGAATTGTCTTGATTTTGGTACTGATTTGAATCTTTTATTTTTTAGTATGGGATTCAATAAAGTTACCTTTGCTGTATGGGACATGTGCCTCTCTCTCCGTGGGTCTCTTCTCCCTCATTCTGGGCTTTGTCTGTGCTCGTTGCTGCTGTAGAAACACTACGCACACACCACGCTCTCGCATCAAGCTCATGGACTTGGAGATAGACTGACGGGCACCGCATTCATGAAGCTGTTCCTCTCTTGTCTGTGCACTATGGCCACAACATGACAGAGCCTTAGAAGAGAGAAAATAACTGGACAATAAGCACTCTGAATAAGCATCTTTCAAATCAATGAAGACTCCCAAAGGAAACGATGGATCTAATATCCAGTATTGTTGGGATTTATTTTTCTTTCTCATTTTTGAATCTAAAACAGTTTTACTGGGGGAAAAGTATGTTGAAAAAGATAAAATTGTACTCCTGAGACTGTGAGGGTGTTGCAGTGATTCTGATCCAAAAACCTGTTTCTGTGTTCAAATGATGCATCAACACATTCCAATCCAAAGTGTGAATTCACATTATATTGATACTATGAGCTTATTAACTATGGTGCTACACTGAAACTGATTCTTTTATGAAAACAGGACACTTACTAATTGTTAAAATAATGTAATGTTTCCATCTATGTACAAGCACAAATGCACTGATAAAGCCTCCTCGTTTAGGTAAATGTTAATCAATCAGTCAATCAACCTTTATTTAATCTCAGAGAACATTGAAGGTGACCCTCATTTACACTGTTGCCGAGTAGATACAGAGTAAGGGATTTATAATGTGTAAGTAAATTTAATAAATAAAAAAGACTCAAATCAGGTAAATTTATAAAAAGTAAAATATTACTAATAAGAATACAACAGTGTTAACTCACTGTCTACATTAGAGGAAGCTCTTAAGGGTTCAGTCACCTCACATTTTTCCTCCTTAATATTCACGCATGTTGAGAGAACAAATTGGATTGCTTTGCTAGTTTTCAATGACTGTGCTGAATTCTTCTGGACTAACATAGTAATTAACAGACACATAGTCACTGATAACCTGTTCAACTGACGTCCATCCTACTGTGAGCATTTTGACCAGCTGAACAGAACAAATTTTTTTTTAAACTGTGCCTTAGGGTCTTTTTTGAAGACTCTTCTACATCATATGTTATTGGTTAATTCCATCAAAACCCTCCTATTAAGTACGTTCTTCCTTGATGGCTTTTAATTTTTTAGTTCTTGTTTAATAGCATGCAGTAAGACTAAAGGAACCCCACACCATTAAGCATAACTGACATAAGCACTGTTGTTTTGTGTTGTTTTTGTTTTGTATAGATAATCTGTGTGATTATTTGTTAGAGTTGCTGTCTAAACACCAATATGTCATTTTATAGTATTTTGGATTTTATTATGAATGTTTTTCAGCATAGTTGAGTCTAAATTGTGTAAGATATCCTCCAAGGTAGAATCAGATTTTTCTATGGCACAGATTCTCTGTTAGTATAATATAGGGATAATAAATGTTTTGTATTTGGTTGTGGGTTTGTGCGTGTGTTTTGTGGACTGTTGTTGCCTTCTTCACACTTCAACATTTTCGGGCAGTTGCTCAGTCAGTAGCTTAGCAGCAATTTAGTCTCAGTTAAACACAGGTTCATTCAAACCAGTAACTTAAGGTCTTTAACACACAGCTGCATGTTCAATTAAACCTGACTGCTCTGTCAAAATGAACACAAGCCTACCTGATCCACAGCTACACTTCAAGTATATTTGAGGTGCTGTCAAATTATATCATGATCAGCCACTACAAAACAAAACACTACTTAATAAGAATGTTTTGCTATATGAAAGATTTCAAGAGATTTTCACACGAGATAGCAAACAGCATTAGTATAAAATATTGAAATACAGAAATGGGGAAAAACAGGTGAAGCAATGGTTATAATGAAATAGTTTGAGTCTGTGTAGCAGCAGAAGCAGTATCATTAGAAAGGTCAATTCATGCAGGAGAGGTTTGCACAGGGTTGTACAGCGAGAAGCTCCATGGCAGTCAAACTGGTCCAGAAGGCTGGTGACCAGTGGGCACACAATCAAGGCAGAAAAAGTAACACCGTCAGACTGCACAGGATGGGCGGTTGTTCAACTCGCCAAAGAAAAATAAAACAATTTGTCATCAATATATTGTGATGTAACAAATCATGTTCAGGCCTTACAGTTCAGGCCTCACCTAACACAGCAAAGGAAATATGTGCATGTCACTGGGCCTAACTGGGTGCAATGCTGTCTTATTTCCATTACTCAATTAAAAAAAAAAAAAAAACCCATCAGTTGATACCATACATCCATGTTGTTCATCCAGGATGAGCCCAGTGTCTCTGACTCTTGAGGAGCTGCACAGCTGGTTGATGTTAATACTGCACAGCACCCCACACTGAAAAGATGCTTCATGCAATGCATCTTAGCTTAGCAGTCACTGCAAATCATTTTTAATTTTTCAGCCTGGCTAGTGCTCTCTTTTTTTTCTTCCTTTCTTTTCTGTGTGAGGGTAGGAAAAAGAAAAATACAATGTTAAGATGAGATGTGTGTGTGCTACAGTTTCCCTTTTGAATCAATTATAAGGAGGGACTAAACATGGGTCACGTTTAGGGTCTTCTCTAAACAATACTTTGTGAAAAAGCCTAATCAAGACTGCAATGGTTAATAATTTCTCTAGTATAGGATCTCAATATGTCTTTAAGCAAGACAGCATTTAAGTAAAACCTGCCTTGAAGTCCACAAAACATTATAGTGGAAGGTATATAGGCATAGAATATTAAAAATCTGAGCTGAAAACACATTTCAATTATAAAAATCTTGCTTGGGTTGTCAAGTCAAGTCAAATGTATTTGTATAGCTCTTTTTACAACTGATGTTGTCACAAAGCAGCTTCACAGAATTCCAGTAAAGACAAAGTTTAACATGAATGTAAAAAGCACCAGGTGACCAAGTCAGGAGCGACAGTGGCAAGGGAAAACTCCTTCAGAGCTGAGGAAGAAACCTTGGGAGGAACCAAGGCTCACAAGGGGAGACCTATCCTCCTCTGGTCAAACTACCTACAAAGTTATTATACTATTAATATTGATAGTAGTAGTATTAGTAGTAATAGCTAGAAATCAATGGAAACTTCAGTGTAGGGTGGGCAGCTAGTCCAAGGTGGGCGGTGGTTTACTTGGAAGAAGGTAGAGAGATGGAATTAGTTTTGTTCTGTTTAGATGTATGTCAAGCAGAGAATGTTAATATTTCCAGAGTGTGGCTAATGACTCCGGCAGATCTGATTATAACAGCTTAACTAAAAGGAGAGAACCAGAAGGACACACAGACACGGGAGCACTCTGAAACATTTTGGCATGCCTTCGCTCCACTGTCCACAAACCTGAGTGACCGTGTACAAGCAGCGGGACGACAGCACCAGCGTCTCAGTTTACTATAATTCCTTGTGTCCATGGAACCCTGGATCTGCCGCCTTTATCTAAGGGAAACAGGTGAGTTTTCAGCCTAGATTTGAAGATTGCGACTGTGTCTGAGTCCTGAACATTTTCTGGAAGATCATTCCAGAGTTTGGGGGCTTTATAAGAAAAAGCTCTTCCCCCAGCTGCAGCCTTATGAATTCTAGAAACTATTAAAAAGCCAGCACTCTGTGATTTGAGTAATCGTGATAGCTCATAATAGGAAATAAGGTCTTTCAGGTATTCAGGAGCGAAACACTTTAGGGCTTTGTACGTCAATAAAAGAATTTTGTAATCAAATTTTGTTGTCCAATCTTATCCGCAAAGGCCGGTGTGGCTGCAGTTTTTCCATTACAAACAGGCTGGGACACACCTGATTCTACCTGTTTAACCAGTAGATCTTAGTCTTCAAATATTTCATCGGCTGACCTCCTATGTTGGAATAGAAATCTACAGCCAGACCGGCCCTCTACTGATAAGATTGGACGCCCCTGTTCTAAAGCTCTGTAAAACCACATCTTTATTAACTTTAAAATAGACCTCAGTTATACATGCAATACAGAGTACGAAGCCCCGGAGATAAAAATAAATAAATAAATAAATAAAAATAAAAAATTATTAATTCGAGCAAACATTTGGAAGTTTGTAGGCACGTTTTCTTTTATTTGTGGTCATTATTTCCTAAATCGTTCCCTCGTTTTCTTTAGTTCGTGGGTAAGTTTTTGTTTATTCGTGATCACAATTTTCGAATTCGTTCACTTGTTTTCTTTTAATCATTGTCGTGTTTAATTTTTAACGGAACGCATGTTGTTTATTTTTTATTTGTGTGCAAAATCAGTGTAGTACAGGTAGTGGTATTTGTCTGGTTCAGGAGTAACTAACAGCTCTGTGACACTGTCTGATGGCTTTTGATGTGTTAGTTGGATGAAATGATGCTCATTAGGCTTTTAAGCCCTGAAAAATGGAAAGAAGGAAGTTTCCATTGCAGTACTTAACACTACATTTGGATTTTTTATACATTCTGCAGGAGTTGGAAGACTATTCTTAGCTGAGGTAATGCTCTGATGAACCAAGCTAATATTTGTTGGAGACTAGTAAATATTTGCTAGCTTAAGAGTAGTAATGTTTAGTTAGCTTTTTTTAAAGTCCATTAAGTGTTAGAGGTTAGGAAACTTGTGTGTGTTTCTTAGCAAATGTTAGCTTAATAACATTTTGGTGTTCTTAGTTGTTTTATAGCTGACCTTTAGCAGCAATTCACAAGAATTAATCACAGAAACTATAGGAGACTTGGTTTCTTGACAATAATTTAAATATAAACTCTGGTCAGATATTGTTGTAGCATTTGGAGTTTTGTGACTTTCTGCAGATTATTTGTTGGACTGCCTCCTTCCAGGCAGTTTACCTGTTATCATGCATTTTGTTGTTCTGAAGACTAGTAAGGTATCTTCTAAATAAGTTGAGTAAAAAAAGCTTGCTTCTAGGATATTCATCAGCCTTTGTGCTTAGTGTCAGGCCAAACAAGGATGGGGCAGTTGCTGGGAGGGTTTCAAATGTTTACAGCTTCACAAACAGGTAAAGATGTTGATGCCTCTATGGATGTTTACTGGCAAGCCATCCTTCTATGCTATTCATCAACCATTGTGCCAAGAGTGAAACTGAACAAGGGTAAGCTAATTTCCAGTCCTTCTGGCAAGTGTTTACACCCTCAGAAGCAGGTAAAGATGTTTAAATCTCTACATCTATTTATTAGCCAAAGCCTCCTTCCAGACTGTTTGTCAGCTATTGTGCTTAATGTAAGAATTAAACACAGGTGACCCCATTCCCTGGTGAAGACGTTGATGCTGCTAATGCTGTTTTTTAGGCAATGTCTCCTTACAGGCTGTTCATCAGCCAGTGTGCTTTGTCAGACTTAAATTTTTGTCTATTAGACTAGCACGTATTTGTAGCCTCAGAAACACATAATGACACTTCCAGGCTGTTTGTGTTAGACTGAATGAATGAATGTTTGTTAAATTTTAATTGGCAAGTGTTTGCAGCCTCATAGGCAGGTAATCTAAATCTATTTATTACAGATGGTTTTCTTCCAGGCTGTTCAGGTAAGAGAGTTTCCTGTCAGGCTGCCAAGTATTTACAGCCTCAGAGACAGTTAAAGATGTTTATGAAATAAACAAGAGTGAGCCAGTGTACTGGTGGAGATGTTGATGCTTCTAATGGGGTTTTTAGACAATGTCACCTACAAGGCTGTTTATAGGGTTAGATTAAACAAAGGTTAGCTCTTTGCCTGTCAGGCTGACAATGTTTGAAGCCTCAGAGGCTTGTAATAATGTTTATGCCTCCAATTCTGTTTACAAGACAAGCTTTCCTGCCAAACTGTTCATCAGCTTTTCAATAAGGAAGGAGACATTGTGTTTTTACCCATCCTGGATCGGGGCCTTGTCGTGGCGGAAGGGCTTGTGTAACCCGGCCGGGCTCAGCCCGAAGAGGCAACGTGGGGAGACTATTTGGGCCCACCACCCGCAAGGTCCAGCATGCCCCCACTGCGGTGCATTGCCGTATAGGCAGTGAAAGATTTGGTGTGTGGTATGTGGAATGTAACCTCACTGGGGGGGAAGGAGCCGGAGCTTGTGCACGAGGTTGAGAGGTACTAACTAGATATAGTTGGGCTCACCTCCACCCACAGTGTCAGCTCTGGAACCAAACTCCTGGATAGGGATTGGTCCCTCTCCTATTCAGGGGTTGCACAGGGTGAGAGGCGCCAGATGGGTGTGGGGATACTCATGAGTCCTTGTTTGGTGACCATGCAGTTGGAGTTTGCCCGGGTGGATGAGAGGGTCATCTCAATGTGAATTAAAATCGCAGAGAGGAAAACTCTGACTGTTGTCTGTGCTTATGCACCACACACCAGGTCAGAGTATTCGGCCTTCTTGGAGCGAGTCGGCGGGGTTCTGGATCTACAGACTCAGAAGGGTCCCATCTACAGACTCCATAGTCTTACTGGGAGAATTAAATTCTCACGTTGGCAATGACTGGGAGACCTGTAGAGGCGTGATTGGGAAGAACAGCCTGCCTGATCCTAACCAGAATGGTGAATTGTTACTGGACTTCTGTGCCAGGCATGAATTGTCCATAAAGAACACCAAGTTCGAACACAAGGATGTTCATAAGTTTATATGGTACCAGAGCTCCTTGAGTCAAAGGTCAATGAATGACTTTGTTGTTGTTTCATCTGCCTTGGTACCATATGTTCTGGACACTCGAGTGAAGAGAGGTGCTGAGCTGTCAACTGATCACCATCTGGTGGTGAGTTGGATCAGATGGTAGGGAAGACTGATGGTCAGACCTGGTAGGCCTGGGTAGTCAGGGTGGCTGCGCCCAAGCTGTATTTGACAAGGGTGGAGAAACTCTAACTTCAAATGAGGATGCTGTTGGTCGGTGGATGGAATACTTTGAGGAACTCCTTAATCTAGGAGATGTGCCTCCCTTATGGGATTCAGGGCCAGAGGCTTCTGATGTGTCAAGTTGCATTTCCCTAGTGGAGGTCACTGAGGTAGTTGGTAAGCCATCTCCCTGTTCTAAAAATCAGTTTAATATGTAGTCCTCATATAGAGGACATATCAGATATTAAAGTGATAACAGATTTTTTTCTTTCGAAAGTGTTTTATTGTCACCATTCAAAATAAAATACAATTATTTATTTACACATGAGCTTAAAAATTCACATAAAACACATAAAACATTCTTGCATCCTCATGAGTTCATATCATTGTCATTCCTTGTAAAAACAGTTTTAAAAGACATACATGTTGTAAAAACTGCTTAAAAGAAAACTGGGAGGTCCGGCTTGAGCGGCGCCATGTAAAGACGTGTTCGAGGCGAGCTCCTCCGAGGAACTACAAATTTCAAACTTTCAGCTTCAGAACCAGCATAATACTTAGTAAAATATACTAAAAAGTGTCTCTGTGCAGAGTGAAAGGTTTGGTAGACAGAAAAGATGCCCCAAGCACACGGAAAAAAAGACACAGAAGCCGAAGCTAGCGCGGATCCTCGGTCAACTACGAAGAAGGCCATGGCGGCCGCTAGCGAACAACAGGCAGTCTTGCAAGCGATCAGCGCTCTGAAGGTCGACTTGCTGGCCAAGATTGACGAGAAGGCCTCAGCACAAGCCGCAGAGCTCCGTGACCAGATCGAAAAATTACAAGCTGAGCTAGGCAACGCGCTGGAGCAAGTGAAAACCAGGGTGGAGGCTACTGAAACTCGCATGGTGGAGCTGGAGGCCTCGGTGAGTGGACACTCAGACTTCATTGTTAGTGTGGAAAAGGACATGCTAACCCTGAGAAAAGAGCTGGCTACACTAAAAGACCGATGTGAGGACCTAGAGGCAAGATCACGTCGCTCCAATCTGAGAATTATGGGGGTGAAATAAGGCAGAGAAGGGGGCAAGAAGCTAACTCAGTTCGTAGCAAATCTCCTAAAAGACGTTCTTAACCTCGAGACGCCCCACTCCTGGACTGAGCACATCGCTCTCTCCGAAGTAAACCGACGGAGGAAAATTTTTCTCCGAAAAAGAGGCGATTTTGCGAAAGGCGGTTGAAAAGAGGCTCATGACAACAGCTGATGGCGACAGGATCCGCGTCCTCCCGGACTTCACTTTGACCGTGAGTAGACGGCGTGCGGCATTTAATGAGATCAGGAGCCTGCTCCAGGGCTGCGAAGGGGTCCGGTACGGGCTGATGTATCCGGCCACACTGAGAATCACCACATCGGAGGGTACAGAGGTCCACTTTGAAAACCCAGAAAAGGCGAGGGCGTTCATCAGGAGCAACATGGCAAGTTCGACCCAAACGCCGCTAGCTGATGTGCCAGGTAGCTCCAGGGATATCCAGTCTGTGGTGGAGCACTGAAGGTCTTTCGACTGGCTAACTCAGTCCCGGACTGATGGACATCAACCGTATTTTAGGTGGAGATGGACCATACCGTCATATCACGGAGAAGGGCCGTGAATCAAACCTAGTAAGTCAGTCCTTACATGGACAAGAGGCTTAATTTAGTACAGCGTTACTGTGAACAACTGATTTAGGGATGATAGTGTAGTTCTGAGGAGGATGGCCTACATGGCAAGCTTTCAGTACAAGAAAATCTGCTGGAAGAGATTTGTGTTTGACTGTTCAGCAGTTGGTAGTGTGTAATGGTTATGTTAGTGAGTTCTTTCTTTCCCCAAGCCCCCCAATTTTGCTGTTTTTCTGTCTTTTTATTTATTTCTTTCTTTAATTTTTGGATGAATATTTGTTGCAAGGTAGGACCTCAAGGATACTTAGATTTTAAGATGCGTTGTATGACCCCAGTAGTGGAGCCCAAGACACGTTTTTATACTCTGGGATGATGAGTAGTAGCCAGACACAGAAGGCAATCACAAAACTGGTAACCTGGAACGTTCGGGGGTTAAATAATCCGGTAAAGCGCAACAAAATCTTTACACATCTGGAGAAGATGAAGAGTGAAATTGTGTTTATGCAAGAAACCCATATGTTAAATAAAGAATATTTAAAGCTGAAAAGGGGAGGGTTCACACAGGTGTATCACTCAGGGAGTGGGGGTAGGTTCAGAGGAGTGGCCATTCTGTTACATAGGAATATTCAGTTTGTGGAGTCAAAAGCCATCACTGATAAAAATGGAAGATACTTGATCATCCAGGGGAAGCTGTTTAATTTGCCTGTAATTTTAGCTAACATATATGCCCATAATTGGGATAACACTCAGTTCTTTAAGGATGTGTTTTCTCTTCTCCCTCAACTAGATACTCACAGCTTAATTCTAGGAGGTGACTTTAATTGTGTGTTACACCAATCACTCGACCGCTCCAGCCCTAGAACGAACATAGGCAGTAAATCAGCTCAGTGTGTCAATTCTTTTCTTTTGGAATATGGAATGATTGACCCTTGGAGATTTAAATATCCAACTCAGAAACAATTTTCCTTTTTTTCCTCAATACATCATACATACTTAGATAGAAAGATAGAAAATTGCTCTCATTGCTGAGTTCAGTAGAATATGAAAGTATAGTTATATCAGACCATAGCCCAGTGGTACTCGAGCTCCGCTTTCCTGAAAACATACCGTCTGTGCAAATTTGGCGCCTGAACCCAAGACTGTTAGCCGATGACCACTTTGTTAAATTCATTAAATCCCAAATTGATTTTTTTCTTGAAACAAATGAATCTCTTGAAATTAGCTATAAGACACTATGGAAAACCCTAAAAGCATTTATAAGAGGGCAAATTATTTCATACACTGCAGGTGAAAACAAAAGGAAAACAAAATGCACTACAGAAATTGCAGACAGAATAAAAATGATTGATCAACTATATTCAGTATCATCAAATGAGGACCTATATAAGGAGAGACTTTTGCTACAGACAGAATTTGACTTATTAACCAATGAGAGGGCGATAGATCTGTACATGAAGTCTCGGCAGAGCTATTATGAATCTGGCAAACTAGCTAGTAAGCTCTTGAATCACCAGCTAAAACGGTCAACATTGTTGGGCTTTATATCAGCTATTCATAATTCTGAGGGCAAGGTGGTTATTGATCAAAAGCGCATTAATGACCAATTTAAAGTTTTTTACAAAGACTTATACACGTCAGAGAGGAATAACACTGAACTGAACACTGAACCTACAGGCTCCTACTCTCGGAGAAGCTGAGAAGTCTAGATTAGAAGGAACTATAACTATGGAAGAGATAGTTACCACAGTTAAAAAAATGAGGTCGGGAAAGGCGCCGAGTCCGGATGGGTTCCCTATTGAGTTCTACCGAACATTCTCTACTCAGATAACGTCTCTCCTCTGTCATGTCTTTGAGGAGATATTAGAAAAGGAAGCCCTGCCCTCAACAATGACAGAAGCGGTAATATCAGTTCTTCTTAAAAAGAACAAGGATCCACTTAAATGTGAATCGTATCGTCCAGTCAGTCTTCTCTGCTGCGACTACAAAATTTTAAGTAAGGTGCTGGCAACCAGGCTTGAATCAGTTATGTCTAAAATAATCCACCCAGACCAGACTGGATTCATTGCTGGTAGACAATTATCCAATAATCTTCGTAGGCTATATAATGTGTTATATCTACCTAATAATGAGACTAGTCCAGAAGTTATCCTTTCATTAGACGTGCATAAAGCATTTGACAGGATCGAATATAATTATTTGTTTGCAGCATTGAGGACATTTGGCTTTGGGCCAACTTTTATCTTCTGGGTCAAGATATTGTATAAATCACCCAAAGCGATGGTCCGAACGAACCATATTCTATCCACATCTTTTCGTATTTACAGAGGCACGAGACAAGGCTGTTCTCTGTCTCCATTACTCTTCAATCTAGCTATAGAGCCTCTGGCATTAGCATTGAGAAACAGCGTCAGCATGTCCGGAATTTACAGGGAAGGGCAAATTCATAAACTGTCGTTGTATGCCGATGATCTCCTCCTCTTTCTATCAGATTCAAATACATCTATACCCGCAGCTCTGAACATTATTTCTGATTTCAGATGAATTTCTGGATATAAAATTAACTTGACTAAAAGTCTCCTATTTCCCATTAATGAGAAAGCTCATCAGATGTCATTTCAGCACTTCCCATTTTAGTAACTAAGGATAAGTTCACATACCTAGGGGTAACGGTGACATCTGCTTATAAAGATTTGTTTGATAATAATTATAAACCGGTGCTGGATAAGGCTCGTCAGGACTTTGAACGATGGTCATCCCTTCCTCTTTCTCTTGCGGGTAGGATTAACTCAGTTAAAATGACAGTGATGCCAAGAATTTTATTTTTGTTCCAAACTATTCCGATATTTATTCCTAAGGCCTTCTTTAAAGAGTTAAACAAAATTACATCCACTTTCATCTGGAATAGGTCTCTTCCCCGGATAAGGAGGGAATTCTTAGAAGGACAGAAAGAAGAGGGGGCATTAGCCTTGCCAAATTACATGTACTACTATTGGGCAGCTAATATTCACAAACTAGGTTTTTGGGCCCTAGACCCATTAGATGAAGAACTTCCAGCCTGGGCTCTGATGGAACAACGTTCCTGTAACTCAGTATCACTGCTCTCTCTTTTCTGTGCTCCATTACCGCTTAGCAAACGTCTTTCCACCAACAATCCAGTGGTGAGTGGTTCACTGAAGATCTGGACTCAGTTTAGGACTCATTTTAACATGAGACAGGCTCTCCCTTCTGCTCCTATTACAGCAAATGCTCTCTTCCCTCCATCACTTATTGACTCTACATTCCAAGTTTGGGCGAGGAAGGGTGTCAGTCATGTAAAAGACCTGTTCAGAAGCAACAGTTTGATTTCATTCGAACAGTTGAAATCAGACTTTGACATTCCACAATCAAATTTTTTTAGATACCTCCAAGTACGCAGCTTCATTAAAAAATATTTCTCACCATCCTTGACAACACCTGAGAGGAACTGGATTGATGATTGTTTAAGTATTAATCCTTTAGACAGGGGAGTGGTATCCATCCTATATGAAAATATTCAAAGAGTCGCCTCCCCTACTCTGAATCATATAAAGGCACAGTGGGAGGAGGAATTAGGAGAGGAAATCTCAGAGGAAGCCTGGCAGAGGGCCGTGCAGTGGGTGCATTCATCTTCAGTGTGTGTAAGACATGGATTACTGCAGTTCAAGGTTCTTCATAGGTTACACTTTTCTAGAAGTAAACTTGCAAAATTATATCCCAATACTGATCCAACATGCCTTAGATGTAAAAAAGATCCAGGCACCCTTAGTCATATGTTTTGGACATGCCCACAGCTATTAGACTTTTGGATGGGAATTTTTAAAACCTTTTCACATATTTGGAATACAAATTTCAAACCTAACCCCCTAACAGCTTTATTTGGGGTAGTCCCAGTAGACATACTTCTAACTTCAGACCAATCAGTAGTAGTAGCTTTTTCCACGCTACTAGCTAGACGTATGATCCTTCCCAGGTGGAAGAAGGCCGAGCCGCCATCTCACAAAAATTGGGTCAAAGAAGTCATGGCACATCTCAAACTAGAGCATATGAAACACACTACTAGAGGGTCAACTAGGAGGTACTATAAATGCTGGCAACCATTTATGTCACATTTCGCGTCCCACTAAATTCAGCAGCCATCTTTTTGTATTATTATTATTTATTTTTTACCCTTTTTTTTCCTTCCCTTCTCTGCATCAGTCAGAATTATAAAGTATGCTAGCTAGAATAGCGATGGGGTGGACTCAGGGGCTTAAGAGTGTTTGTTGATGTATCTGTCTTTTGTTCTGTATTTGCGTGTTATTGAAAAACCAATAAAAATACAATAATAATAATAATAAAAGAAAACTTTGATGATGCCACGTGTGTGTTTTAAAAGTCCATGTTCATCTCATGGAAGTCTAATTCTTAATAAGATTTGTATTTGTTTTAGTTGTCTATTTATCTATTTTGTTTTGTGTGATCACAATTTAAGATATATGAATGTTTGAATGTCACTGTATTTCCTTTGTCTTGAAAAGAATTTCCCAATAAAAAGTAATTTACAAAAAAAAAAAAAAGTCCATGTTCGTGTTTACAAGAAGAACCCTTTTAAAACCATTCAACAAATAAAACACCACATTTGCTTAAAAGCAATAAATAAATTAATATACACCGTAACACAGTAAAAAGGTCTCCATTGTCCAGGACCAGGGTGAGCTTATATCAAGTTGGCTCCACCCTGATCCCCAGAAGTCGCCAGGCTGCTGTTGTCTTTTCCAGCAGAGATCCTCGCTCCATGCCCGCTGCTCCACCCTTGGTGCTGTTACTGTCTCTTTGGGGGCCTCTTTCTTTCAAACAGCTTGAGGAGGTGCACCATTCCAGGAGTTACTGCAATACCAGATGGATGCATGGAGCAGACAGAACAAGCCTGAGCAAAACTGATAAGAACAGATTTTTCTTTCGAAAAAAGTTTGTCACCATACATTTTGTTCACTTTTCCATTTCTTATTTCTTTTGCATCTTATAAAATACAAACTTTAAAGGGACATGAAACAAACAAAGGCACTTCACTTAAAATCAGTTCAAATATTTCACATTTTAAAAGCCACCAATAAATAATATTTCACATGTTTAAAAGAGATTCTTGTTTCAAAATCGCTTGTGTGGGTGTGTAAGAGTCTTTGGACTTTAACAAACCTGGACTTTTAACAACACAATGCAAAGTTAAAGGAACAAATAAATTAAAAGACAATAAAATGGTAAAATACAATTAGATCCAATAAAGTTAATTCAAATTGTCTCTGTTCTCTAGGACCGGGGTGAGCCCCTATCAAGTCTGCTTCACCCTGTCCTCCAGAACTCAGGCTGCTGTTCCAATGGAGATCCCTCCTCTTTGCCCACTGCTCCTCCCTTGTGTTGCATCCCTATGGGGGTGCATCTATGGGAGCCATGGTTAGTGATGGTCTGGACCCCTCTGCTTGTGACCCCAGCCCCCTCCTCCAAATAGCGACGCTCGGTGCCCCCTGCCGCGAAGATTTAGCCAGCTGGAGAATGGCATGCAGTGGAACCGTCACGTGCTTCCCCATCAGCAGGTTGCGGGCGATCTACAGAGCTAATGTCACACTCATAAGGGTGAGCCAGAGCAATGTAAACTCTCCGGCTGGCAACTTGCTGATACTCTGACCCACCCCGTTTACAGCTAGCTGGTTAAGGCCCACAGGTCCCTCGCCACGCTGCATTCCCAGAGCACATGCCTCACGGTTTCAGGCTGGCCGCACCCTGGCTGTGGGCAGACTGGGTTCTTAGCCATGCCCCGAGAATGCATCACTGCCCTGACTGGAAGGACCTCATGGGCAACCAGCTAGTGGCCAGGTCCTTGAGCTGCTTCTGGAGAGCAGGGTGGGCCGCATTCCTCCAAACTTGTTTAACCTCACTTAATGTGAGACCAGGAACTGGGCTTCCCTCCTCCTGGTCCTGTACAAGAGAGACAAGAGATTCTGAATTTGTTAAAATGGCAACATCCATCCACCCATCCATTTTCTAAGCCGCTTCTCCGTCAGGGTCTTCGGGCGGAAAGCAGGATACACCCTGGACAGGTCGCCAGTCCATCGCAGGGCAGACAGACAGACACAGACAGTCACTCACACACTCACACCTAGGGGCAATTCCATCCATCCATCCATCCATTTTCTAAGCCGCTTCTCCGTCAGGGTCGCGGGGGGTGCTGGAGCCTATCCCAGCAGTCTTCGGGCGGAAGGCAGGATACACCCTGGACAGATCGCCAGTCCATCGCAGGGCAGACAGACAGACACAGACAGTCACTCACACACTCACACCTAGGGGCAATTCATCATGTCCAATTGGCCTGACTGCATGTCTTTGGACTGTGGGAGGAAACCGGAGAACCCGGAGGAAACCCACGCAGACACGGGGAGAACATGCAAACTCCACACAGAGATGACCCAGGCCCTCCTCGCTGTGAGGCGACAGCGCTACCCACCACGCCACCGTGCCGCCAAAATGGCAACATCTTTTTCTAAATCATATTCCTTTAAAAATTTCGTAATAACTGCATATTCTTTCGGTTGGTTACAAGTGACTGGTGTACTAAGATCCAGGGTTAAAATGGAGAGACTTCTCAGATAAGACCCCATCCAGAAATTTGCCATTGCTGCAGTCTTATTGTCTCTGGATGGAGTCGTGGCGTATTGTTCTGTCAATTTAATAGTCTGTTCCTCTTAACTTAATAAATCGCTCTTATTTTCACTGTAATGACCCTTCCATATAAATTGGTCTAAATGGCCAAATACTTTAAAATTATATAATTCTTAAGTTCTTAAGAGACGGTTCTTTAAGTGTACTAAATGTTGTGGTTCTATTTAGAACCATAAGTTCTATATTTAACTGTCTTGTGCTTAAATGGTTTTCTGAATTGTGAAGTGATTATTCAGATTGATGGAGGATGTGTTGTATATGGTCCTATATGGCACCTTTTTGAAAATATTTCTATAGAGCACCAAAATCCATTGCGTTTGGAGCCTTGAAGAACCATCTTTTTTAAGAGTGTACAGTAAAATAGTTTATTTATAATGATAGGCTAAGAACAGACTACATATTGGTCTATGTTTTGAACTTGACTTTTTAATTGACCAATGTGAAAACCTTGACTGCTAATTGCTTATAGTAAAATCATTTCATATTTCTGCTCAGACCTGATATATGGCTGATTATTGGAAATGGACACATTTTAAGATGTGTTGAATTAGACCGATAATTAAATTATATCAACCACCAAGAGTGTGGAACACTGACTTATCAACATGTGCAGTATGTGTTAGAACTAGAAGTAATGTGTAATGTAACTGCTACAATGTATGGCCAGTAGGGGTCTCTTCAAATAGTAATAAAAAGAAAAGTGCCTCTGATAGATGCTGTAGAGCAAAACAGAGGGAATATTTTTTGTAATTTGAAATAATGGAATGTTAAATTAAACTTAATTTGTTTGAATTGACTTTTTAGCACTCAGAGGAATGCATCATTTGACATACAGTAATATAAAGGTAACAGAGATATGAAAATAGTAACTAAAGAAACGACTGATGAAACATTCAAGAACGAATAAAGAAATGAAATTAGCCATTCTTATATCCTTGATTGACTTCAGGACGTATATAAACAGGTAAACGGGTGTAGTGCACAGGGGTAAAGTAATGTCCACAAAGGCCCGGCATGATTGCAGGTTTTCATTCCAACAGAGCTGGAGCACCTATGATCAGTTGCTGAAGAACAGAGTCCAGCTAATTAAACTAGTATGTGTGCTCCAGCTTGTTTGAAATGAAACACTGCAGCCACCCTTGGATAAGACTAGACAACCCTGGTATACTGGGTGTGAAAGGTGTACAATACTTAGGGTTTAACATTGAAGAAACCGTTTATTACATTTTGGGAACATTTTGAGCTTCTAAAAATTTTAAACTCAGAGAGAGATTCTTTGTACATAGAACGTTTTTCTACAAATAAAATGTTTTTGTTTTCTTTTTTCAGTGTATAATGGAACTCAGATGGGGATACAATGAGTAGAGTAATATGCGCAAGAGAGCTGTTAAGAGAGTTAATGACATGATTACATCCTTGGACAGAGATACACCTGATAGTTCCAGAGTAGACCTAACCCAGGAGGACAGTGTAGTAGCAAGCTGTAGTGGTGCCACATGTGCGTTTGCTGATGCTTGTGGAAGTGAAGAGGAGGTTGACTGTGAAATAGGAAGTAGTTCTAGTGACAGTGGCAGTGAAGATTTATCACATGGTGATTTGAGAAGCTCTTTGTCGGACTGGGCAGTTGAGTTTGGTGTTTCACTTGTTGCTCTTTCAGCACTTCTGTCCATACTTAGGGTTCACCATCCTTTCCTCCCAAAAGATGGCAGGTCATTGCTTAAAACAAGAACTGAGTATGTAGTGGAAAAGATAGCAGGTGGGTCCTTTTACTATTTTGGTATATTAAATACTCTTAGTAAAATGCTTGAAAGAATGGCTTCTAAACTTCTGGAAAAATATACATTTAAATTGCAGCTAAATTTTGATGGTCTGCCATTATTTAAAAGTTCATCTGTTCAGTTCTGGCCAGTGCTTGGTATGCTGCAAGAATGCACTACCAAAGGACCAGTATTAATTGCTGTGTTCTGTGGTGTATCAAAACCAACTTCATTGTCAGGATACCTTAATGATCTTGTAAAAGAGTTAAAATTGTTGAGTGATGGATTCATCATGGGTGGGAAGGTTTTTTTTTTGTGAAGGTAGCCTCCGTTATGTGCGATGCTCCAGCTAGAGCCTTCATTGAAGGTGTCAAATCTCACACTGGTTATGCTGGATGTGACAAGTGTGTTCAGTCAGGTGTTTACATGAATCACTGCACCCTGAGCTTCATGCTACTCGTAGGACTGATGAGTCTTTTAGGATTAATACAGATGAAGACCACCATTTAGAGCACTCACCTTTGTTGGAAACAAATATTGGCATGGTTAATTGTTTTCCTCATGATTATATGCATTTGGTGTGTCTCGGTGTGGTGCGAAGGCTTTTGGATCTCTGGATGGGCAGCACTGGGCCTCTACGGTGTCGTAATTCTATACGTGAGAGTAGTGCCATTTCTGAAAGATTGATTGCTTTGAAAGGATTTGTCCCAGTTAAATTTGCAAGAAAACCAAGGAGTCTTTCAGAAAGATTAAAATGGAAAGCAACAGAATTGAGACAGTTTCTTCTGTTCACTGGTCCAGTTGTCCTTCGAGGTGTCTTGACTGAGGAAGTGTATAGCAATTTTATGTTGTTGTCAGTTGCAGTTTGCATTTTGGCAAACCCCTCATTTTGTTTTATTTTAAATGACTTTGCAAAAACGTTGCTTGTCTCATTCGTTGAACACTTCAGTCAGCTATATGGTGCTGAGTTTGTAGTGTACAATATACATGGATTAATGGATGTTGTCAAGCTTCATGGACACATAGACCTTATTTCTGGATTCCCATTTGAAAATTATTTGCAGAAATTAAAGAAGATGGTCAGAAAACCAGACAACCCTTTGGCTCAAATAATTCGAAGGGTTTCTGAAATGGAAAACATAAATCCGAAAGGTAGCACTGAAACACACAAGACTCAGACAAACCTAGAGCACAGAGATGGGCCAGAGCCACAGTTGTTTGAAGGAACAGTGTATCAATTTAGAGAACTAGTTACTGATGATGTGGTTGTCAGGATGTCTGAAGGAGATAGCTGCATTAGGCTTAACAATGCAGTTATTTTAGTACAAAACATAGTTCTTCATCAAGACAAAGTGTACATTATTTATAAGGAATACACCAGAAAAGCGATGTTTTTTGATTACCCTGTTGATTCTTGTGAGTTGGGGGTTTTTGTTGTTTCATTTGTCCTCAGATCTCAAATGTGCAAGACTTGAGAAAGATGAGCATGTGACCAAATATTTTAGGATGCCACTTGAGGTTCAGGATAAGTTTGTTGTTTTCCCTCTTCTGCATTTGCAGTAATAGGACAGGACGTATGTTTCTCCCCCATTTGCATTTTAGCACAAGAAATATGTACCACATAGTGAGCTTTGTGGATACAGAAGAAGTAGAAATTGTCCCTGCCGTCTGGGTGAAGGGCGGTGTTTGTCTGTGGCCTCCATACAAGAGTGAAGGTGTCCAGAGGGCAACCAAGTCTCAGGAGCAGCCTCATGAGAACTGGACTCCATATAACATAAAAGTGTTATATACAACAAGTATGCATACATACACATATTCTTTGATAAAGTGAGCATAGTCATGTGTAATGGATTCATTAATAATCATAAATGTTTTTGCCTATCATTGACAGATAATTACGTTGAAGCACGAAGAAAACTTCCACTTGCAGAGCAACAGACAGATCTCCAGTCAGAAGCTGAGAATGAGTCACTGAAGCCACCAAAAAGGAAAATAAAGTAAGCTTTCATGGAATAATGACCGTTGTGCAGAATATAAGTAGTTAGGCAAAAAAATCTAATTAACATATTTGATGTTTAATGTCAGATGTGTTCTCTAGTTTACAGCTGGGCCAATGTTAAAAAAAACCCACCAAAACTCATCTCTGTAAATAATTGTCAACATCTTCATTTATTTGCTTCAAATTTCTTTTTTGAAAAACAATGTAGTTATGCAGTCAGACAATATAACACATGTTGATGGACAGTTTATGAATCCTGTAACTGCTCAGTGATCAGTTTCTGACCACACTGGTGCTTTTGGTGGGATATTTTTGTGGTGGAATTAGGGCTGGGCGGTATGATCAAAAATATTGTATCACAGTATTTTTAAAGATTTAGATGGTTTCACGGTATATCACGGTATTTTTATTTGGATTATTTTTATTACTATTTTGCATGTCTAGGACTTTATAAAGGTTTATAGCTCATTACATTTTCAAGAGCATATCTAAATATAAAAACATTTTAATTGCTTCATGTTAGGGCGATATGAGAAAAAATTACTAAATTCATAAAACGTTTGTATGAGAAATGTTTGCTTAAATTTGTATGGAATTTATGGGTGACCACAAAACCTTTCATGTTTGTCTCCAAAGACCAAACAAAAGCTGCTTGAAGATGGATATGACACTGATGAAGAGGCCTTTGTTCCCAAAATGAAGGTCTTACCTCAAGCCCCCAGAATAAAGCAACCATTTAAAAAATGCATTGTATCAAACTCTCCTGGTTTACAAGTGCACCCAAGCCCTGAAGCTCAGAGACAAAGCAACTCTGCCTCAACTCTGTGGCACCAAATATCTCCAGATCCACTGCTGTACCATGCAACTTCTACATCAACTTCAGCAACATCATTGTTGTCAGCAGCCTCACATAAGGGCCTAGAAAATTCATCTGAAAGGCATGGAGAAAATACTCTTGGGACATCCCTGTGCCAGGCTATTGACCTATCAGGCGACCCACAAACTCCTAGTCAAACACCTGAACAGTTATGGCAAGACAACAATTATGAAGGACAATCATGGATCCAGAATCATCAAATAAATTTGTGGCATCAAGAATCACCTAATAACCTCAGCGCCAGGCAACTCAATCGGTATGGCAGCAGGAATCTGCTCCAGTGTCAACCAAGGAAACACTCAAGCTTCAAAGGCTGAGAAATGTCTCTGTTTGTGAACAGAAGTGTGCATGTAAGAATTTTTATCTTTGTATATTTTTTTTTCCCATCCAGTTGTCAGCTTATACTGACTATATGTTAATTTTGTAGATTCGTTGAATGCTCTAATAATGTTTCTTCTAATGTTGTTTCAGCACTACTGCATGACCTGTTGATAAAGCAGGAAATAATAATTGAGCAACAGAGGAACTTAATAAGGATGGTCCAAGATCTGAAGACCACTAGCGCTAGGGAGAACACGGCTGCCTGTGAGGACACAATTGCTTGTGACATGAATCAAAGGCACCTTCCTATTGAAGACCTTCCTTCACTGATGGCTCTGGAAAATGACCTCCGATCATCTCCAGACAAGAGGAAAAAACTGGTAAACAGAAATTTGTTTTACATAGTTTTCCCTTTTGAAAATGTTTTTTATTTTATACAGTATTTGTTAATAAATCTTTGAATATTTGACATATTAACAGAGATTGCCCAAGTGAATGATGACTATAATATTGTATATACTGATAATTTGCTTGGTCTCAAACATAATCAACATAATCAAAGCCTATGTTGGTGATACTTATTTTTCTCTACTAGAAGATTCATGGCATATTTAACATTTTTACAGGTGCTTGAACTGGGGCTTATTGGTGGTGCTGACATCAAAGACACTGTCTGGCGCATTTTGAAACAGACGATTAAAAATGATCTAGCTAAAACTGTCACCTGGCATGGCGTGAATGGGAAAACAGGTTTTCGAAGCCTGCAGCTGAAGAATGTTGTAACTGGTAAGTGGTGTTGTTTTGTTGAAGTTTTTTTGCACATCTTAATGGAGAATACCTCAGACAAAGTAACAGTTTGTATTGGACCTGACTATGAGATCCCATGTCCTCCTAGGTGTTGTCCACTCCCATTTTCTTTCTTAGTTTGGAATATGTTTCTACAACAAAAATTAAGAAAAAATTGTATTATCTGCATAATCTTTTTTTCTGAACCACCTGCTAAAGCCATGTGATAATCCCACAGTGTATCTGTATGCAGGTTAAAGTGCTAGTATGATTGTCAGAAAAGGTGCATGACCAATTTATCTTTAATATGGGTTAATATAATTTGTAAATGTTTTTTTTTACTTGAACTACTGTGGAAAAAATAAATGTATCGATAATTTGTACTAATCTCTTTACATTGTTCTGTGCCCATCTGCTAGAAGCTGTAAGAAGAAACCCAGTATGTTCCCAGGCCACTGAGATGGAGGTAGAACGAGTTATTAGAAGATGGTTTCATCTGGCTTGTGATCGGGAGGAAGAGAAGAAAAGTGGAAAATGCATCAGGACAAAACAAAATGTAATGGACACACCGCCACACTGGAGAGTGTGTCAAAAGGTCACACTGGAGACAGCGGTACTTGACTTGCTCTTAGTTAGCTTTTTTTCTAGCTAGCTAATTACTCTAGGTGCTCTCCCCTCTCTGTCTATTCCAGAGCATTGATGTAACTCTCCCACCCTACTGCTTTGTGGGAGCAGAAGATATGTTTGGAGATAAGTAACAATGTGGAGGAAAGCTTGCAAGGTGTTTACTGGTTTAATTCTAAGCAGGATAAGTTACTGCATTCTTACACTATCCACTGTGCCATTTCTACAGTTACACTTTGTATGTAACAACTTACCCAAAAACAAAGTTACAACCACATAAGCATTGGTTGCGTTTTTCAGTATTGTACGCAATACGGTATGTTAATAAAGGCTTTGTTTTTCACTTCAAGTGTAGTGACTTAATTGTACAAATAGACCCAAATACTATAAGCCTGGCAAATTTGCAAAAGTTTGCATTTGGGCCAGTATTGGCTCTGCAGTGGCTTAAATATGGGTCTTCTGGCTCAGCTGTGGTTAAGTTATGGCTGTATTTTGGGGTGTAGTATAACGTGGGTGAGTTTTGGCCTTATTCTGGCATGGGTTTGGTTTGACTTTGGTATATGACGTTTGGGCCACTTTTGGACCGTAATTCCATGAGGCAACTGGGCCGAATCCGTTGAAGCAGTGTGGCCCGGATTTGGGCCAGAACTGTTTTGCTATCTGGGTTTAGGCTGGCTTCAAATCAGGGTGGGACAGCTTCGGCCTCAACTGAAATGAGAAGACAACTTTACATGTACAAACTTGACAGGCAATTTAAATAAATAAATAAGAAAAGAAAAACGGAGGGAAAACGGTGAACGGGCGAAAAAGGACACCTTCAAGTCAAAAGCCCGCACATGGACGATGGGTCTGAGTAACACCTGCTGCGTGTTATTCACAACATGACATGCGTGACAGGAATGCATCACATGAGTAGAACAACATGCAATCAGAACGCGGTTTAAACCCCAACAGAAAGGCGTCAAGTTTGCTTTTGCCTCTTTCTTTCAAACAGTTTGAAAAGGTACACTGTTCCCGGGGGTTACTTTAATACCAGGTCAATGCATGAAAGAAGGAAGCCACCGTTGCGTGAGGAGAAACACATGCAACAAGAATGCGGTCGCTTAAAGTCCAACAGAAAAGCGCCAGGTTTGGTTTTGCCTCTTTCTTTCAGTTTGAGAGGGTGCACCGTTCCCGGAGGTACTGCAATAACAGGTCGATGCATGGAACAAGGAACATGCCGTCGCGTGCGGAGAAAAACCCAACAGAAAAGCGCCAGGTTTGTTTTTTCCTCTTTCTTTCAAACAGTTTGAAAAGGTGTATCATTCTCAGAAGTACAGCAATAATGAGTCAATGTGCAGAGTGGACGGAGCAAGCCTCTCTTTCGTCTCCCTATCGTAAAAATCTATTTAATATGTTGTCCTCATATAGAAAACTGATCAGATATTAAACTGATAAGATCAGATACCAAAAGGCTCAGAAGCGATAACCAGAAAGCTGCTTCTAGCACGAGACTGCCCCCTGGCACGCTCAAAATTACTGTTCGGTAACCGGTTGTGCATTAGCTCCGCCCCATGCCAGGCAAACAGATTTAGCTCTGCCATAGCAGAGCTTTCAAAAATAACTCACCAATGTCCCCCTCCACGGAAATCTTTAATAGAAGTCGAAAGACTTGTGTGTGAATGAAGAAAAACCTAAGCTATACAAGGAAACGCCTGAGCCTCCATACACCTGTTGGCATTCTAAGACGCTAGCTGAGGGTAGAAGGCACTGAGAGCTTCCCAATTGTCCCCATTTCTTCATCGACCGGGGGTGGATGAGATTCTTCCGGAGATGCTTAAGGCTCTGGATATTGTGCGGCTGTCGTGGCTAACACACCTCTGCAATATTTCATGGACCATGGACCACCACCCCAGTCATGGACTGGCAGACTGGGGTGGTGGTCCCTTTTTTTAAAAAGGGGGACCGGAGGGTGTGTGTCATCGGGTTATCACATTGCTCAGCCTCCCTGGGAAAGTCTATGCCAAGGTGCTGGAAAGGAGACCCCAACTGAGAGTTGAACCTCAGATTGAGGAGGACCAATGCGGATTCCGTCCCGGCTGTGGAAAAATCAATCAGCTTTTCACCCTCTCACAGATTGTTGAGGGGGCATGGGAGTTTCTTAACCCAGTCTACATGTGTTTTGTAGACTTAGAGAAGGCTTATGACCGTATTCCCCAAGATATCTTGTGGGAGGCCCTCTGGGAGTATGGTGTGCCGGGGCTACTCCTCTGGGCCATTCAATCTCTGTACTCCCGCAGTGAGTGAGAGCTGTGTTCGTATACTCAGCATTGAGTCAGACTCTTTCAGTGTTAGTGCTGGACTCGGCCAGGGTTGTGTCCTGTCTCCAGTCCTGTTCGTGATATTTGTGGACAGAGTGTCAGGGCACAGCTGGGGTCAGGAAGTTGTTATGATGTTTTTTTGGCTGAGTCACATGGATGCCTCCAGTGTTTGCTGGAGAGGTTTCCAGCTGAGTGTGAAGTGGTTGATATGCGGGTCAGCACCTCCAAGTCCAAGTCCAGATGCCCCCTGGACGCCTCCCGGTGGGGGTGTACCAGGCACAGCCTACCAGGACAAGACCCCAGGGTCGTCCTTGGACCTGCTGGAGGGACTACATCTCCAGGTTGGCCTGGGAGTGGCTTGGGGTCCCCGGGAATGAGCTGCAGGAATTCTCTGCTCTCTCAACTGCTACCGCAACCCTATCTAGACTGAGTGGTTAACAATGATGAAGATGATGAAGATGAAGAGAACAAAGAGTAATGAAGAAATAATAGAGATTGAGAAAAAGAATGCTAGAGAGAAAAAAGTGCTGGATGATAGAATTAAATGTTTGTGTGATTTTGTCTTGATGTGTGGCCATAAATGTTAAGGGGCATAGAGATTAAAAGTTAAAAGTCTGATTAAGTGTACTGAGAAAAGAGATACAGACTTACATTTCATTTGAATGTGGAAGTAACTATTACAACCTTGAGAAATTTGCATAATTATGACTATAATGATAATAATATGGAATAATAAAATTACAGAACAAGAGGTGAAAAGAACTAGGTACCAGTAAAGTGAAAATATCTTTTTGGGAGGCCTGTTAGAATGGATGAAACATGTTTAATTCCAGCAACACAAGAATATGAACCAGCGCTGTCATTTAAAGCTATAAAAAGATTGCTTTTCAGAAAGAAAAGGAAACTGTAAACTACTAAATGATTGAAATACAGGAGAACTTAAAAACACAGATGAAACTTAAAAGTAGCTCAAATATAAGCAACTGACAATAACATGTAAATTCCATGTAATCCAAATCCAAAAGGTACTCTTGTGAGCGCCAGTTCCAATTTAAAGAGCAGCCTTGAGAGCATCCATTTTCTCAGAGTGTCCTGTAAAGAAAGAGAAAAACTGAAGAGTCTGATGTTTAATGCCTCTTAAAGCTTGGTCACAAAGTTTTTACATGACATGGTTATAAATACACTGCCTAATGCCTGAGATGTTTTCTGATAGTTGTGTGAAAGTTTTGGCCTAAAACGTATTTTAATACTTTTGTCTTAATCCATTCATGGTGAAGGGATACATGCAGAGTGTTATGGGGCAAAACAGGCTCCAAAGAAAACTTATATTTTCAAATTTGTGACTACTTGACCATCATCAACATTGCATATAGAATTCTGAAGACATGTGTAGGTTCACTGGTGGTTTTGAAGGGTAAATAAGTAAATAAAAAGGCTGTGGTTGTATTGTAGCCATCATGACTTCTGGTTTCTATCACCACCACTGCAGAGAAACATGACTTGATAAGTTTCTCTTGAATGATGCATTTCACATCAAACCAGTAAGAATTACTTTGTTCACATCTCAAACATTTAATTATAGAATTTGTAGAGTTAACTTTTAAGGTAGATTAAATGCAGCTATTGTATAAATTGAGGGAGTGAAAAATGAAGTAATAAACAAGAGAGGTGCCCAAAGAATTTCCAAGACAATACAGTTAATGGAAAATGTTGCTTTATTGTTGGCAGCAATTAATAAACGTCACAAAAGCTGCTTAATATGTTGACGACTATCAAAAGGTCAGACATTCAGACACATACCATCATATATCAAAATACTGAACTATACACTGAAGCCAATAACGAGTATTCAAGATATGAAATTTTATTGTCGATGACACATTCATTTTTTATTTCGGGTAAAAATGTCCTTTTACACAATAAGTTGCCGATATTTCATTGCTAATTCCACTTAATGGTAGCTATTAGCCAAACTAACATTACACTTCATACAGATTAAGTTTAAACTAAATGGATAAGCACTACCGGCTCGATAATAAAAATTAACGATATTAAGCTTGACTATAAAATTATTCTTATAATTTAGATAAACCAGAGCTTAGTGGTTTTAACCTTACTGACCTGCCAACGTTCATCTTCGTCCGCCATGTTTGTGTTCTGGAGAGGGGTTTTTTGTACTGTGTGGTCAGCCACAATACCAGGATCCATCAGCCAATAGCATTCGCTGACAGAAATGAGCCCACCCCCAAACTGTCAAAACCACCCCCATGCCCGCCCCCAAACTGTCAAATCCACCCCCAGTCCAGTACATGAGCACAAAAATTTCACTCGGGCACAGAAAACTGTCTAAAGTAATTCACATTTGTGCTCGCAGGAGGGATATTTACACATGCGAACATGTTAAAACTTTCAAGTTTATATTTTTATGTTTTTGCGCCCCCTAGTTTTGACATTGATGAAGCCACAAAGTTAAAAGATTTTTTAGAGCTGAGTTTCTTCTGTCTGTCTTACATATCACTGATGAAAGTCCGTTGACTGAAACATTTGCTGCCTTGTTTTAGTCTCACTTGTGTTAGCAGCTTTTTAAAAAATCAGCTAAAACGTTTTTTTAACTTTGTCTGTTTTGGCACCCTTTTTATCATTCAAGTCATTTGGTTACATTTGCAAAATTTACATCCAAATCAGATGAACAGTGTAGGCATATTACAATCAATTTTACAAATAGCCTCTCCATTTTAAGAGGCTCAAAATGGAGAGGCTATGTGTAAGGCTTCTATTTCTAGGCTTACAATTAAGCAGATAAATGTCAAGATTTGATTTCAAGTGTGGTATTTGCATTTGGAATCTTTTGCTGTTTACTCTGAATATGACGTGTAAAGAACTGTAAAGCAAGTCATCTTTAGGCTGAAAAATCCAAACAAACCCACCAAAGAGATAACAAAAACGTCACTAAACAGCCTGGAACACCACAAAATCAACTGTGAATTATTTCCCTGTTAGAAAAAAACTATTTCAAAAGAGTTCAAGATATAAAAAAAAACACTATTCAGGAGGTTGGCATGTCAAAGTCAACAATCATAAGGATTTCATCAAAGTAAATACAGAGGGTATCGATGTAAACCACTGGCAAGCCTCAGAAGCAGGAGTAAATTTTGCCAAAATTATCTAAGTTAAAAGTGCAGTTAAAAGTGGCCCAAATCCAGTTGTTTATTCATACCGTGATGCAATTTGTTTTGTGACAGCATGAACAGCATAAACACTTCCTTACGCAAAATTCAATCTGTTCCAATTTTGCCTATTTTTATATTTAGTATGGAAATCCAAGACATATCCTTCAAACAAATTTAGTCTCTTTATCTAGCTAGCAAGGGGATGTTGTTAGCAGTTTTCTTCACAACAGGTAAATGAAAAAACTGAGCTACCTTTAATCCATTTAGTGCAGATGAGAACAAAATCGACCTCTTTGGCATCAACTCAACTCGCTTGTTTGGAGGAAAAGAAATGCTGACTATGACCCCAAGAACACCATCCCCACTGTGAAACATGGAGGTGGAAACATTATGCTCTGGGAGTGTTTCACTGCTAAGGGCACAGAACAACTTCACCGCATCAACGGGAGAATGGATGGGGCCATGTACCGTAAAATCCTGAGTGAAAACCTCCGTACCTTCGCGAGGACACTGAAAATGGGCTCCAGACAACCGGGCCAGCCGCGCCTCCGCCCGTCTTTTTTTTTTTTTGCAATTAAAGTTTTTTATTTAAACACAGTAAACAATAGCTCATATAGTACATCATATAGAAAACAGAAGAAAGAAGGCCAGTTATCAAAAAAAAAAAAAAAAAAAAAAGAGACAAACATCTCCTAATTCTTGTCTCATAATCATCCTGTTAGTCAGAAGTGAGATATTCCATAAAATATTCCCAAATTCCCAGTTCCACCGGCCCTTTGCCCCTTATTCTGGCTAACATAACCTCATACGATGTGGTCTCGCTCATTAGGATTTTCCATTCTTGGAGTGTTGGACATGTGGGTGATTTCCAGTGTCTTAATATGACTCTGGCGGCTGTGGTTATCCCCACCATCAGAACTGGACATGCCCTTTTTGTTAGAGTTGGGGTTTCTGTTTTATCTCCCAAAAGACATAAACGGGGAGACACTGGCAGGGCTACTCCTGCCCATGTCTCCAAAAATTTCAGCACACTGTGCCAGAATGGTTCAACCAAGGGGCATTCCCATATAAGATGCAAAAAGGTTCCCATTTCTTTTTTTACACTTCCAACATGAACTACTATTTATTAGTCCTATTTTGAAGAGCCTACAAGGTGTCCAGTAATACCGGTGCAGAATTTTATATTGGATAAATTTCCCTCTAACTTCTCTGACATATTTACCATTTTGTGCTATGATTTGACCCCAGGCATCCTCATTAATTTCACACTTAAGATCTCTCTGCCAAATTATTCTTAAATGATCACTTACGTTGCTAATTAAATAAATTGAGTTTTTATAAAATATTGATGCCTTATGATTAAAAGGGTTATCTAGAAAGTCAACAATTGGATTGGCTAGTCTCTCTGACTGAAACCTTTTAATTATGCAATGTCTAATTTGTAAATATTTCCAGAAATCTTCTTTTTCTTGCAGCTCGTACTGTTGGGCAAGTTCAGTAAATGACATGAATGTCCCTTCTTTATAGAGATCATTTACCGTGTGTATACCCTTGTCCAACCATCTTTTCCAAAACACTTTCTGCTTCCCAATCTTCACCTCTGGGTTAAGCCAGAGTGAAGCATAAGATTGTTTGTAATGTGAAATCTTATGCAATTTATGAACCTTTGCCCAGACCTCTTGAGAATGCTTAGTGATTGGGTTTACGTCTTTCCCTTTACTTTTTGAATGTTGGGATAGCACATTAATTGGATGGAATGGTGCTGCCAGGTTTTTCTCTATACTAGCCCACACTAAACCAGACACCGTTCCCCTCCAGTGGTTGATTATCTTAGCCATCTCAAATGACAAACTATACAGCCTAACATCTGGAAGACCAAGTCCTCCCTTCTCTTTGGGTGCACACATTTTACTCCATTTAAATCTGGGCTTCCTCCCTGCCCATAGAAATTCTCTGATTATATTTTAATATTGTTTAAAAATGTGATCAGGTTTACTAAGTGGGCCTCCGCCCGTCTTTAGCCACACAGCCGACGCCAAACCCGTGCGCCGCTTCTGCGCCATTAAGCATGAAAGTACCCTTGCAAGAACATCTCCCCCTGATTTTAAACACGTCAAGCAGATTTAGCTCTGCCGTAACAGAGCCTTCAAAAATAAGAAGAACTCGTTAATGTTCCCCTCCACGGAAATCTTTAGTAAAAGGTGAAAGATTTGTGCGTGAATGAAGAGCAACCCAAGCTATACCTGGAAGCGCCTGAGTCTCCACACACCTGCCGGCGGCCTAAGACGCTGGCTGAGGGTAGAAGGCACCGAGAGCTTCCCGAGCGTCCCCGTTTCTTCTCTCCTGCCGACTGGCATGGACTTCCCAATTTCATGAAGACCTCCCTTTGGGCTGGCTTCAAATCAGGCCTGAAGTGAAATGAGAAGAGAACATTACATGTACAAACTGGACAGCCAATATTAAAAAAAAAAGAAAAGAAAAATGGAGGGAAAACGGTGAAAGGGCGAAAAAGGACTACTTCAAGTCGAATGACCGAACAGATTGACGGGGGAGGAAGTCCCGAACCACACTCGTCGTCGCATGACGAGAACCACACGCAACAGAAACACAGCCGCTTAAACCCCAACAGAGAAGCGCCAGGTTCGGCTTTGCCTCTTTCTTTCAAACAGGTTGAGGAGGTGCACCGTTCCCGGAGGTACTGCAATACCAAATCAATTTAATATGTAGTCCTCATATAGAGGACGTATCAGATATTAAACTGATAAGAACAGATTTTTTTTTAATGTTTTATTGTCACTTAATGCATATATAACGCAATGTACATTTTTTTTACATGAACTTAAAATTTTTCACCACAAATACAATAAAAGGAAGAACGTTGATGATGATGTATACTTGTTTTAAAAGTCCATGTCCATGTAAACAGTTCCTTAAAAGCTTAAAAGCCTCCAACAAAAAACCTAATTTGTTTAAAAACAATAACTATGTAATCCTGTAGAAATAAGCATCTTTTGCTGAGCCATTCTGTAGAGCCTGTGCATTGACTCCTCCCACATTTCCCTCTCCCCACCCCTCTCTCACTCCCTACCTTGCGCTCTTCCAGAGTGAGTGTGTATTCTGAGCTCGTGCAGAGTCGCCATTTTCTAGAGCCGATTAAAAGTTAAAAATGCTGTTAAACCTTCCAAAAGGGACATAAAGAACCCTTATTTCAGTGTTTTCCAGTGTATATGAGCCGTGAGTTGGATAAACTCGTCTGTGCTGCTCTATTGTGAAGAGAAACTCCGGTGAGTTCTGATAGTGCCAGATAAAGAGAGATTATGAGTGATAAAGTGTATATTTTTGTGTTATAAAATGTTTAAAATGTTGATAAGAGAGTTAAAAGGTTATTAAAACAATCGGAGTATCAGATGTGTGAGTTATAAGATGTTAAGGAGTTCGTTTAACTGAGTTGCAGGCTAACAGGCAGAAGCTAGTAGCAATTAGCATTAGCGACAGGCGATTAGCATTAGCGATTGGTTTAGATGTGTAAATATACGATAAAAAGTGTAAAATACTGCTGTTTATTGAGTCAGAGTCGAGTTAAGATTCATATGGTTTCCATACAGTTTTACTGAAGTTAGTACTGTGTCGTACAGGTTGTTTTTTTATTGCTGGGAAAAACGCGCGATCTCTTGAGTCCCAGATGGCGAGCCACCCCGAGACTACATGTCCCAGAATACGGTGCGAGTGACGCCAGCTGCGTGAGCACACAAGCAGCAGCGCTGAGAGAGAGACAGACCACAGATAAGAGGAGCAAACCTTTGACACACGCACGTACATAAAAAACACTAGCCTACCCGGGTAGTGAAGATAAAAACACATGCATCTGACGCATTGGGACAATTTTACACACAAAAGAAAGGAAACGAAGACTAAGAAACAGAACATTGATTTTTAAAGAAAGAAAGAAGAAAAACTGTTGAACTGTTGGGTTCTGTTGAATTGTTTGTTACTGTTCCTCCTCATTTTATACCCCCGCACTCACTCTAATATTTTATTTATTTTATTTTGTTTTATTTTTCTAACTACACGCACAATTACACACACCAAATCATTTGTTAATAAATTTATAATTGTATCTTTACCTCAATACTTTGTGTTTTATTGCAGTTTCTGTCCAAGCCCTCCTCTTAGCGTACCTAGAACAAGATTTATACTGGTCCAACCCCTAAGATTTAACACTCAGAAAAATCTATGGGTTTCATTTCCCCATAGTGAGAGCCATTGTGATATACTGTTACACAAAGACTGTGAATTAGCTAATGTAGTTACTGCGTTACGTATATGCGTGCTACAACTACATTTAAAATATGTATAAAACGCAATATAGAGCTCTCTATTGTCTCCGTTGTTCAGGACCGAGGTGAGTTTCTGCCGCGGGCAGATCAAACTAGTTCCCATTCCCCGAGAGTGCATCACGGCCCTGACCGGGAGGATCTCATGGGCAGCCAACCAGGACAGGTCTTTGTGCTTGTTCTGGAGCGCAGGGTGGGCTGCATTCCTCCAAACTTGTTTGGCCTCACATAATGTGGCGTACTGCACGTGCAGGGCGGTAAACTTGCTTCCAAGAAACAAGTGGGGATCTGGGAGCACCTTCCCTCCATTCTCTGGCCTCTTCTTCACGACATCCCGTAGTCGTAGTCGCTCCCATTTGGATCCCCACAGGAAGTAAAAACATCGCCCTCTCTAACTCTAAGAGAAAGAAGTGTGGGTGACTAAAAACAGAACAAAGGAGTAAAAGCAAGGGTAAAACAACAGCTTTTGTTATTAAAATTTTGCCCTCCAATGTCATCTGTCTCAGTCCCCAGTCTTTGCTTAACTTTCCCTATCATGTCAGTCCAGTTGCCCTGTCCACCACCCTCTCTATCAAATTTGATCCCTAAAATCTTCATGTCTACCTCTTTAAAATCCAGGTCCAGGTTCATCTGTATGTCCCCCCAAGGTCCAGAGAGCTGGGCCTCAGACATGCTCCTATTGAGCTTAGCACCCGAGGCCCTTCCATACCAGTCCATCAAGTCAAGTGCTCTTTCGGCCGTTAAAACGTCCGAACATAAACGAGTGACGTCGTCCATATACAAAGTACAGGTCGCCGTCAGTCCACCTGGCAAGTCCAGTCCTTTGATCCATTTATCCTTTCTCAAGATCTGTGCCAGTGGCTCAATGCACGCAACAAACAGGAGGGGAGATAAGGGACACCCTGACGAATGCCAGAGCGAACAGTAATCGCTTTGGAAAGGTGTCCATTTACTCAAATTTTGCTGTTGATATCTTTATACAGCAATCCCACCCATTCTAGAAACCTCCCTGGAAACATCTTTTGCAGCACCTGAAACAGGAACTGGTGCGAGACCAAAAGCTTTCTCAAAATCTAAGTTTAAAACTAGTAATCGAATGTTTCTGTCTCTCGCTAAGCAGATGGCGTCTCGAATCAGCACTAGGCTGTCCGTGATCTTCCTTCCAGGTACGGCACAGGCTTGATCCGGGTGGATCACGTCCTCTAAAACTGTTGACATTCGTCTTGATAAAAGTTTACTAAAAAGTTTACAGTCCAAATTTAAAAGGGTAATAGGTCTCCAATTTCTCAAGCCTGTCTTGTCACCTTTTTTAAAAAGCAAAGTCACTATCCCTGATCTGAAACTGTCTGGGAGTCGGTCCAACTTTTCAAATTCGCTAAAAACAGTCAAAATGTCCTTTGCTAAAATGTCCCAGCAGGTCAAATAGAATTCCACGGGGAGCCCATCCTCTCCCGGCGTCTTACCTTTTTTAAAACCTTTGAGACATTTCAAAATTTCTAACTCTGTAAAATCCCCTGTTAAAACAGCTTGACTATTTATTTGTTTATCTAAAAAGTTTAAAACTTCTCCCATGGTTTCAGTTTGCACACTTTTTTCACTATAGAGATTTTCGTAAAACCTTTCAATTTCTTTTAAAATCCCTCGTCTCAATTTCCTCCCTCCCTTCCATTATTACTTTCATAATCCCACCTCCCCTAGATGTAATTTTCTTAAAAAATAACGTGTGCATTTCTCTCCTTCTTCTATCTCTTGTTCTTTACTTCTTAAAATTACCCCTTTACATTTTATTTCATTTACAACAGTCATTTCCTTTTTCACTTCCTTAATTTCTTCACTAAAATCAATGCCTTTGTTTAAAAGATTAAAATATCTTTGTAGTCTATTTTGCAGCCCTATCATGCTCCGTCTCTCTCTGTTCTTTTTTTCTTTGACTATTTTCATAAAGTCCTTGTCCTATTTTTTACCATTTCCCACCACTGAGCTCGTGAGTCATAACAGTCTTGGAGGGTCTGCCAAAGACTGTACTGCTCCTTGTAACTCTTAACTATTTCTTCATCTTGTAGCAAGGAACAGTTCAGTCTCCACAGCCCTCCCCCTGCAGTCACACCGGTGGGGAGAGAGATGGTGCAGGACAGCATGAGGTGATCTGAAAAACAAAGGGGGGTCAATGTCGCATCGGTTAACGGGCAGTCTCTCATGAAAATGTAGTCGATGCGGGAGGCTCGGGCACAGTCACCACTAAACCAGGTGAAGCCCTCCTCCTCTGGATGCATTTTCCTAAAGCCGTCGACTAGTTTAAAATCCTTAACAAAAGCCTGCAATACAACCGATGTCTTGTCTAATTTAAAATCTTCCCCTATCTTTTTCCTGTTTTTCTTTGATAAAACACAGTTAAAATCCCCTCCTACTACTAGAGGTATTTTCCCTAGCATGTGGGGCTGCAGGTCTTCCAAAAGGTCATACCCATTATTTATATCGTTAAAACTATACACATTAAGAATGTTAAAATCCCTTCCTAAAAACGTCAAATTTACGAGAAGAGCCCACCCTTCCCTCACCACAGATTCATTTATTTATTTTTTACATTTTTATTTTGATTTTAAAATAAACATTTCAGACAAAAACATTTAAAACCATTTAAAACCACACAACTTTTAAAAAGAAAATAATATATAAAATATTCTAAAAATCACTTCTCTAAGACCAGTCAAAAAAAAAGGGAGAGAAAATCTTGAGAAAAAAAGGAATAATAATAAGGCTAATAATAATAATAGCAACAACACCAATTAAATGAATAAAATTAAATACAGAAGAAAGTGGAAAAAAGATAATGATAATAATAAGAATAATAATAAAAATGAATAAAATAAAAAAATTTTAAAAAATCAAAAAAGAACTACATTAAAACCTGTTCTAAATGCCTAAGCTGTGCTTGGGCTAAAAAGGTTTAAAACCCCTTAAATAAAACTGAAAGAAATTACCAT